>NC_054495.1:681279-716279 GCF_017639515.1 Carcharodon carcharias
GTAAGAGAGCATTACTTCACTTGACACGTGGGAAACATGGGCCAATGTCGAGGAGTTACGAGACCTTGTGGCCTGTGGTGAAAGAAGCACAGGCGCTGCCGGAGCCCAACAAAGGCCGATTGCAAAGATCTCGCAATCTGCATGCCTTGGATTTCCCCTCGCGAAAGACGAGCAGAAACAGGAGGAGGAGGAGGCCATTCGGCCCCTTGAGCCTGCTCCGCCATTCGATAAGCTCACGGCTGATCGGACTGCGGCCTTGACTCCACTTTCCTGCCTGCTCCCTCCCCCATAACCCTTGACCCCCCCCCACCGACTGCTATCGATCAAAAAATCTGCCCAACTCAACCTTGAGTATATTCAATTGCTCTCCGGGGAAGAGAATTCCACAGACTAACCACACCCTGAGAGAAGAGATTCTTCCTCATTCCTGTCTTCAGTGGGTTTCCTCTTAGTTTTAAACTGTGTCCCCCAGTTCTAGATTCCCCCCAACAGGGGTAACATCCCCTGAGCATCTACCCTGCTCTACCCTCAGAGGCTTGCATGTTTCAATAAGATCACAGCTTCTAAACTCCAACGGGTACAGACCCAACCTGCTCAACCTTTCCTCATAAGACAAACCCCCTTCATCCCAGGAATCAGCCGAGTGAACCTTCTCTGGACTGATTCCAATGCAAGTCTATCCCTCCTTAAGTAAGGAGATCAAAACTGTACACAGTACACCAGGTTTGGTCTCACCAATGTCCTGTACAGCTGTAGCAAGACTTCCCTACTTTTATACTCCATCCCCCTTGCAATAAAGGCCAACATTCCTTTTCCCTCCCGAGTTACTTGCTGCGCCTGCATGCTGACGTTTTGGGCTAAGAGGGAGGGGCATTGGGGGTTGGTCCTGGGAGGGGGTTGGTCCAAGCCTGGTGTGGGAGGGTGGGATGGTGGAGGGGAGTTGGGTTGAGCCTGTGGGGCTTGGAAGTCAGGTTGGGGTTGGGGGCAGAAGGGGGATTGGGCTGGGCCTAAGAGGGCGGGGGAGTCAGGGGTCGGGGAGTCAGGAGCCAGGAGTCAGGTCGGGCCTAGCGGGGCGGGGGGAGAAGGGAGCGTTGGGCTGGGCCTGAGAGAAGTGGGGGGAGTCAGGGATCGGGGAGGCGGGAGTCAGGTCGGGCCTAGCGGGGGTGGGGGGTGGGGAGAAGGGAGCGTTGGGCTGGGCTTGAGAGGGCAGGGGAGTCAGGAGTCAGGGGTCAGGGGTCAGGCAGGGGAGTCAGGAGTGGGGTCAGGCATAGGGGGAGAGGGGGGTTTTGGGCCAGGCCTGAGAGGGCGGGGGGGTAGGTGGGGGAGTCAGGTTGGGCCTGGCTTGCTGGGGGGGTGGGGGTGGGGGGGGGGGGGGGGTGTTGGTGGTGGGGTGGTGGAATCTTGAGTCGGGTCAGGCATGTTGTAGTCTGAATAGTGAGGTCGAGACTCCAATGTTCTTTACCAGGAATCTGTCCCCTCTTACCGCCTGCCATTGGTGTGTATTGGAAGGGATTACTCAGAGTTTGGCACTCAGACTCTTTGGCCTTGTTATGAATACACTTTCCTTGGTGGGACTTGAACCCTAGGAAGCAGGCCATCAGATCCAGAGAATCTTGCCAGCCTCCAGTCCCATTAGTTTTCCTAATACTTTTTCTCTAGTGATCATGAATTTTTTTAAGTTCCTACCTCACTCTGGCTTCCCGATTTTCTACTATTCCTGGGATTGTTTTTTTTTTTTGCATGTCTTCTACTGTGAAGTCAGATACAAATTACTTCTGCAAAGCCCCTGCAAATTCCCGAGATCAATTCCCCAGTGCCACCTTCCAAGGC
The DNA here is from genome assembly GCF_017639515.1 of Carcharodon carcharias. Taxonomy (NCBI): domain Eukaryota; kingdom Metazoa; phylum Chordata; class Chondrichthyes; order Lamniformes; family Lamnidae; genus Carcharodon; species Carcharodon carcharias. Next base: position 683,110 of record NC_054495.1, read on the forward strand.
ACCAACCTTTACTTTAGCTACTCTCTTCCTTTTTATATATTTGTAGAAGCTTTTACTGTCTGATTTTATATTTCTTGCTAGTTTTCTCCAATACTCTAATTTCTCCCTCCTAATGATCAATTTTGTCATCCGCTGCTGGATTCTAAGTTTTTTCCCAATCTTCTGGGCAACATTAAATATTGCAGCTTTGATACCATCCATAACTCCCTTAGTTAGCCACGGATAGTATATCCTTCTCATAGAGTCTTTCTTTCTCAATGGAATGTATATCTTTGTTGAGAGTCATGAAATCTCTCCTTAAATTTCTGCCACTGCTTTTCTCCCATCATACGTTTTAACCTATTTCTCCAGTCCACTTTAGCTATCTCTGTCTTCACACCCTTGTAATTGTCTTTATTTAAGTTTAGGACACTTGTTTCAGACCATAGTCCCTCACCCTCAAACTGTATGTGAAATTCCAACATGTTATGATCGCTAACAAAAACAGAATTACCTGGAAAAACTCAGCAGGTCTGGCAGCATTGGCGGAGAAGAAAAGAGTTGACGTTTCGAGTCCTCATGACCTTTCAAAGGGTCATGAGGACTCGAAACGTCAACTCTTTTCTTCTCCGCTGATGCTGCCAGACCTGCTGAGTTTTTCCAGGTAATTCTGTTTTTGTTTTGGATTTCCAGCATCCGCAGTTTTTTTGTTTTTATCTATGTTATGATCGCTATTGGCTAGATGATCCTTGACTATTGCATCCTGTCTCATAACACATTACCAGGACTAAAATCATGACCCAATGCCAGTTAAAATTAAATCCAATTGAAGGGTTTGCTTGGTTTAAGTAGAGAATATTTTGGTGAGCCATGGCTATATGGGTAACACCCTCATCTCGGAATCAGGAAGTTCTGGGTTCAAGTCCCATTACAGAGGGCTGAGTACATAATCTAGGCTGACACTCTCAGACCAGTGCTGAGGGAGTGCTGCAATGGCTGAGTGGTAGTACTGAGGGAGCGTTGCACTGCTGGAGGTTCAGCACAAGAGGATCATTGCTTTGTCGGGGTGTCAGTACCGAGGGAGCACTGCATGGTTAGAGGGTCAGTACCGAGGGAGCACTGCACTATTGGAGGGTCAGTACTGAGGGAGAGCTGCATTGTTGGATTGTCAGTGCTGAGGGAGCGCTGCACTGTTGGAAGGTCAGTACTGAGGGACAGTTGCATGATCAGAGGGTCAGTACTGAGGGAGTGCTGCACTATCGGAGAGTCTGTACTGAGGGAGTGCTGCACTGTCGGAGGGTCAGTACTGAGGGAGTGCTGCACTGTTGGAGGGTCAGTACTGAGGGAGTGCTGCACTGTCGGAGGGTCAGTACTGAGGGAGTGCTCCACTGTCGGAGGGTCAGTACTGAGGGAGTGCTGCACTGTCGGAAGGTCAGTACTGAGGGAGTGTGGCACTGTCAGAAGGTCAGTACTGAGGGAGTGCTGCACTGTCGGAGGGTCAGTACTGAGGGAGCGCTGCACTGTCAGAGGGTCAGTACTGAGGGAGCGCTGCACTGTCAGAGGGTCAGTACTGAGGGAGTGCTGCACTGTCAGAAGGTCAGTACTGAGGGAGTGCTGCACTGTCGGAGGGTCAGTACTGAGGGAGCGCTGCACTGTCAGAGGGTCAGTACTGAGGGAGTGCAGCACTGTCAGAGGGTCAGTACTGAGGGAGTGCTGCACTGTCAGAGGGTCAGTACTGAGGGAGTGCAGCACTGTCAGAGGGTCAGTACTGAGGGAGTGCTGCACTGTCAGAGGGTCAGTACTGAGGGAGTGCAGCACTGTCAGAGGGTCAGTACTGAGGGAGTGCTGCACTGTCAGAGGGTCAGTACTGAGGGAGTGCTGCACTGTCAGAGGGTCAGTACTGAGGGAGTGCTGCACTGTCAGAGGGTCAGTACTGAGGGAGTGCTGCACTGTCGGAGGGTCAGTACTGAGGGAGTGCTGCACTGTCGGAGGGTCAGTACTGAGGGAGTGCTGCACTGTCGGAGGGTCAGTACTGAGGGAGTGCAGCACTGTCAGAGGGTCAGTACTGAGGGAGTGCAGCACTGTCAGAGGGTCAGTACTGAGGGAGTGCAGCACTGTCAGAGGGTCAGTACTGAGGGAGTGCTGCACTGTCGGAGGGTCAGTACTGAGGGAGTGCTGCACTGTCGGAGGGTCAGTACTGAGGGAGTGCTGCACTGTCGGAGGGTCAGTACTGAGGGAGTGCAGCACTGTCGGAGGGTCAGTACTGAGGGAGTGCAGCACTGTCAGAGGGTCAGTACTGAGGGAGTGCTGCACTGTCAGAGGGTCAGTACTGAGGGAGTGCTGCACTGTCAGAGGGTCAGGACTGAGGGAGTGCAGCACTGTCAGAGGGTCAGTACTGAGGGAGTGCTGAACTGTCAGAGGGTCAGTACTGAGGGAGTGCTGCACTGTCGGAGGGTCAGTACTGAGGGAACGCTGCACTGTCAGAGGGTCAGTACTGAGGGTGTGCTGCACTGTCGGGGGGTCAGTACTGAGGGAGTGCTGCACTGTCGGAGGGTCAGTACTGAGGGAGCGCTGCACTGTCGGAGGGTCAGTACTGAGGGAGCGCTGCACTGTCAGAGGGTCAGTATTGAGGGAGTGCTGCACTGTCGGAGGGACAGTACTGAGGGAGTGCAGCACTGTCAGACGGTCAGTACTGAGGGAGTGCTGCACTGTCGGAGGGTCAGTACTGATGGAGTGCTGCACTGTCAGAGGGTCAGTACTGAGGGAGTGCAGCACTGTCGGAGGGTGTGTACTGAGGGAGTGCTGCACTGTTGGAGGGTCAGTACTGAGGGAGCGCTGCACTGTCGGAGGGTCAGTACTGAGGGAGTGCTGCACTGTCGGAGGGTCAGTACTGAGGGAGTGCAGCACTGTCAGAGGGTCAGTACTGAGGGAGTGCAGCACTGTCAGAGGGTCAGTACTGAGGGAGTGCAGCACTGTCGGAGAGTCAGTACTGAGGGAGTGCTGCACTGTCAGAGGGTCAGTGCTGAGGGAGTGCTGGACTGTCGGAGGGTCAGTACTGAGGGAGTGCAGCACTGTCAGAGGGTCAGTACTGAGGGAGTGCAGCACTGTCGGAGAGTCAGTACTGAGGGAGTGCAGCACTGTCAGAGGGTGAGTACTGAGGGAGTGCTGCACTGTCAGAGGGTCAGTACTGAGGGAGTGCAGCACTGTCAGAGGGTCAGTACTGAGGGAGTGCTGCACTGTCAGAGGGTCAGTACTGAGGGAGTGCTGCACTGTCAGAGGGTCAGTACTGAGGGAGTGCAGCACTGTCAGAGGGTCAGTACTGAGGGAGTGCTGCACTGTCAGAGGGTCAGTACTGAGGGAGTGCTGCACTGTCAGAGGGTCAGTACTGAGGGAGTGCTGCACTGTCAGAGGGTCAGTACTGAGGGAGTGCTGCACTGTCAGAGGGTCAGTACTGAGGGAGTGCTGCACTGTCAGAGGGTCAGTACTGAGGGAGTGCTGCACTGTTGGAGGGACAGTACTGAGGGAGTGCTGCACTGTTGGAGGGACAGTACTGAGGGAGTGCTGCACTGTCAGAGGGTCAGTACTGAGGGAGTGCTGCACTGTTGGAGGGACAGTACTGAGGGAGTGCTGCACTGTCAGAGGGTCAGTACTGAGGGAGGGCAGCACTGTCACGCCGTGTTTCCTATATTATGTTACCAAAGCAGAAATTCATTTTCTGTCGGATACTTTGGACCATCTCAGAGTCATGAAAGTTGTTGAAGAGTTGCAAATGGTTTTGTTTTTGATACTTTACGCCATAGAGAAGTTTTAAATTTGAAGTGTGACTCAGTTCTGTACTTACCACCCAAAGGGAGTGAGCTGCACAGCCTTAGTCATCGCCGTGATTGTCAAGAAACTGGAACTCAGCAAGGATGAAAAACACGTTTATAATTTCATGCAGGACATCCAACTGGTAAAGGAGGTGAGGACTGGGAAAGGTGGCCCACATGTGGAGATGGTCTTCGATGGGAGAGTTAGGGGATTAGAGGGCTGGTCTTCGATGGGAAAATTAAGGGCTTAGAGGGATGGTCTTGGATGGGAGAGTTAGGGGGTCAGAGAGATGATTGTTGATGGGAGAGATAGGGGATAAGAGAGATGATCTTTGATGGGAGAGTTGGGAGATTAGAGATATGATTGTTGATGGGAGAGATAGGGGATTAGAGTGATGGTCTTGGATGGGAGAGTTAGGAGATTAGAGGGATTGTCTTGGATGGGAGAGTTAGGAGATTAGAGGCTTGGTCTTGGATGGGAGAGATAGGGGATTAGAGGGATGATCTTGGATGGGAGAGTTAGGGGACTAGAGGGATAGTCTTGGATGCGAGAGTTGGGGGATTAGCGAGATGATCGTTGATGGGGGAGATAGGGGATTAGAGAGATGATCTTTGTTGGGAGATTTGCGGGATTAGAGAGATGGTCTTTGATGGAAGAGCAAAAGTGTGACTCTTGCTTTGAAATGTGCCCTCTCGTTTAAATTCTCTTTTTCAAGTCTCACTGCTGGTATTTAGGATCCTTGTTCTGAGACTCTCTCCCCAACACCCACTGTTTATCTGATAACAGGTCCAGAAGGTTGCTGCTGATCTGATTGGAGTAGCATGGTTACTGTACAAACACAGGAAGATCAGAGATCCACAGAAGATTAGGAGATATCATCGCGATGTACTGGCCACAGTATGTCGGTGAGTTACACTCCTCCTTCATGTGTCCTGCTTGCCGGTTAAAAGGTTCTTTGGTGGTAGCTTCACTTCCAGGGTAAATGCACCATTACCCGCTGTTCCACAGTATCATTTAAGCCTCTGACATCCCTGATTTCATCTTTGGCCTGGACTGGGTTCTCTGATCATTGGCAAGGGCAGCAGGAGCATGGGAACAGCATCACCTCCAAGCTCCCCTCCCAGTCACACACATACCGCCTCGACTTGGAGATATACCGGCCGTTCCTTCATCGTCACTGGGTCAAAATCCTGGAACTGTCTCCCGAACGGCTCCATGGGAGCCCCTTCACCACATGGGGCTGAAATGGAGTCATCATGAGGACTTGAAACGTCAACTCTTTTCTTCTCCACTGATGCTGCCAGATCTGCTGAGTTTTTCCAGGTAATTCTGTTTATGTTTCACCTTCATCATCTAACTCACTTTCAGTACTGATCCTCTGACAGTGCAGCACTCCCTCAGTACCGACCCTCTGACAGTGCAGCGCTCCCTCAGCACCGACCCTCCGATAGCACAGGTCTTCTTAAGTACTGACCCTCTGACAGCCTCAGTACTGAACCTCTGATGGTGCAGCTTTCCCTCAGTAATCACCGTCCGACAGTGCAGCACTCCCTTATTAATCACCCTCCGACAGTGCAGCACTCCCTCAGTACTCATCCTCCGACAGTGCAGCACTTTCTCAGTACTCATCCACCGACAGTGCAACTTTCCCTCAGTACTCACCCTCCGACAGATCAGCACTCCTTCAGTAATCACCCTCCGACAGTGCAACACTCCCACAGTACTCACCCTCCGACAGTGCAGCACTCCCTCAGTACTGACCCTCTGACAGTGCAGCACTCCCTCAGTACTCACCCTCCGACAGAGCAGCATTCCCTCAGTACTGACCCTCCAACAGTGCAGCACTTCCGCAGTAATCATGATCCCACAGTGCAACACTCCCTCAGTACTCACCCACCGACAGTGCAGTTCTCCCTCAGTACTGACCCTCTGATAGTGCAGCACTCCCTCAGCCACTGACCCTCTGACAGTGCAGCACTCCCTCAGTACTGACCCTCCGACAGTGCAGCGCTCCCTCAGTACTGACCATCTGACAGTGCAGCACTCAGCGGTACTGACCATCTCTCAGTACAGCGCTCACTCAGCAATGACCATCTGACAGTGCAACACTCCCTCAGTACTCACCCTCCGACAGTGCAGCACTCCCTCAGTACTCATCCTCCGACAGTGCAGCACTCTCTCAGTACTCACCCACCGACAGTGCAACTTTCCCTCAGTACTCACTCTCCGACAGATCAGCACTCCCTCAGTAATCACCCTCCGACAGTGCAACACTCCCACAGTACTCACCCTCCAACAGTGCAGCACTCCATCAGTACTGACCCTCTGACAGTGCAGCACTCCCTCAGTACTGACCCTCCAGCAGCGCAGCACCCTCTCAGTACTCACCCTCCAACAGTGCAGCACTCCTCAGTACTCACCCACCGACAGTGCAGCACTCCCTCAGTACTCACCCTCCGACAGTGCAGTGCTCCCTCAGTACTGACCCTCTGACAGTGCAGCACTCCCTCAGTACTGACCCTCTGACAGTGCAGCACTCCCTCAGTACTGATCCTCCGACAGTGCAGCACTCCCTCAGTACTGATCCTCCGACAGTGCAGCACTCCCTCAGTACTGATCCTCCGACAGTGCAGCACTCCCTCAGTACTGATCCTCCGACAGTGCAGCACTCCCTCAGTACTGACCCTCTGACAGTGCAGCACTCCCTCAGTACTGACTTTCCGACAGTGCAGCTCTCCCTCAGTACTGACCCTCTGACAGTGCAGCACTCCCTCAGTACTGACCCTCTGACAGTGCAGCACTCCCTCAGTACTGATCCTCCGACAGTGCAGCACTCCCTCAGTACTGATCCTCCGACAGTGCAGCACTCCCTCAGTACTGATCCTCCGACAGTGCAGCACTCCCTCAGTACTGATCCTCTGACAGTGCAGCACTCCCTCAGTACTGACCCTCTGACAGTGCAGCACTCCCTCAGTACTGACTTTCCGACAGTGCAGCACTCCCTCAGTACTGACCCTCTGACAGTGCAGCACTCCCTCAGTACTGACTTTCCGACAGTGCAGCACTCCCTCAGCACTGACCCTCTGACAGTGCAGCACTCCCTCAGTACTGACTTTCCGACAGTGCAGCATTCCCTCAGTTCTGACTTTCCGACAGTGCAGCACTCCCTCAGTACTGACTTTCCGACAGTGCAGCTCTCCCTCAGTACTGACCCTCTGACAGTGCAGCACTCCCTCAGTACTGACTTTCCGACAGTGCAGCTCTCCCTCAGTACTGACCCTCTGACAGTGCAGCACTCCCTCAGTACTGACCCTCTGACAGTGCAGCACTCCCTCAGTACTGATCCTCCAACAGTGCAGCACTCCCTCAGTACTGATCCTCCGACAGTGCAGCACTCCCTCAGTACTGATCCTCCGACAGTGCAGCACTCCCTCAGTACTGATCCTCTGACAGTGCAGCACTCCCTCAGTACTGACCCTCTGACAGTGCAGCACTCCCTCAGTACTGACTTTCCGACAGTGCAGCACTCCCTCAGTACTGACTTTCCGACAGTGCAGCACTCCCTCAGTACTGACCCTCCGACAGTGCAGCACTCCCTCAGTACTGACTTTCCGACAGTACAGCACTCCCTCAGTACTGACCCTCCGACAGTGCAGCACTCCCTCAGTACTGACCCTCCGACAGTGCAGCACTCCCTCAGTACTGACTTTCCGACAGTGCAGCTCTCCCTCAGTACTGACCCTCTGACAGTGCAGCACTCCCTCAGTACTGACTTTCCGACAGTGCAGCTCTCCCTCAGTACTGACTTTCCGACAGTGCAGCTCTCCCTCAGTACTGACCCTCTGACAGTGCAGCACTCCCTCAGTACTGACTTTCCGACAGTGCAGCTCTCCCTCAGTACTGACCCTCTGACAGTGCAGCACTCCCTCAGTACTGACTTTCCGACAGTGCAGCACTCCCTCAGCACTGACCCTCTGACAGTGCAGCACTCCCTCAGTACTGACTTTCCGACAGTGCAGCACTCCCTCAGTACTGATCCTCCAACAGTGCAGCACTCCCTCAGTACTGATCCTCCGACAGTGCAGCACTCCCTCAGTACTGATCCTCCGACAGTGCAGCACTCCCTCAGTACTGATCCTCTGACAGTGCAGCACTCCCTCAGTACTGACTTTCCGACAGTACAGCACTCCCTCAGTACTGACTTTCCGACAGTTCAGCACTCCCTCAGTACTGACTTTCCGACAGCGCAGCATTCCCTCAGTACTGACTTTCGGACAGTGCAGCATTCCCTCAGTACTGACTTTCCGACAGTGCAGCACTCCCTCAGTACTGACTTTCTGACAGTGCAGCACTACCTCAGTATTGTCCTGGAAGTGTCAACCTAGATTTTTCTACTCTAGTCTCTGGGTTTAGACTTGAACCCATGACCTTCTGGCACAGAGGTGAGAGTGCTACCGTCAGAGCCATGGGTGAATGGTTTATTACCCGATTATAATTAACTTCTCACTCATCTCCCCAGGTTCCGCAGAGCAAAGCTGAGGCAGAGGAAGCTCCGTGAGCAGGTCAACTCCATGATGGACATCTCCAAGGTAACAGCAATTGATTGCAAACTCCCTCCTGGTTAGGCGCCCCTCCTGAATGTTGTGTGGCCATTGTCCACACATCCTGTCTCCAGAAGCCTTTGCCATCTGCTCAGATCAGTTCGTTGTCCAACAGCCAACTTGGTGACCTTCCCATTGGCCACAATCCTAACTGACTCAAACCACTTCCCATTCACTCTCACTGTACACAGTCCTATTGGACACAAATCCCTTACCATTCACTCTCGCTGTACACAATCCTAATAAATCCAAAACCTTTCCTGTTCACTTTCATAATGGGAGTGAATGGGAAGGGGTTTGGGTCCATTGGGATTGTGTAGAGTGGGAGTGAATGGGAAGGGGTTAGGGTCCATTGGGATTGTGTACAGTGGGAGTGAATGGGAGGGGGTTTGGGTCCATTGGGATTGTGTCCAGTGGGATTGAATGGGAAGGGGTTTGGGTCCATTGGGATTGTGTACAGCGGGATTGAATGGGAAGGGGTTTGGACCCATTGGGATTGTGGACAGTGGGAATGAATGGGAAGAGGTTTGGGTCCATTGGGATTGTGTACAGTGGGAGTGAATGGGAAAGGTGTTGGGTCCATTGGGATTGTGTGCAGTGGGAGTGAATGGGAAGGGGTTTGGGTCCATTGGGATTGTGTACAGTGGGAGTGAATGGGGAAGGTGTTGGGTCCATTGGGAATGTGTACAGTGGGAGTGAATGGGGAAGGTGTTGGGTCCATTGGGATTGTGTACAGTGGGAGTGAATGGGAAGGGGTTTGGGTCCATTGGGATTGTGTAGAGTGGGAGTGAATGGGAGGGGGTTTGGGTCCATTGGGATTGTGTCCAGTGGGATTGAATGGGAAGGGGTTTGGGTCCATTGGGATTGTGTACAGCGGGATTGAATGGGAAGGGGTTTGGACCCATTGGGATTGTGGACAGTGGGAATGAATGGGAAGAGGTTTGGGTCCATTGGGATTGTGTACAGTGGGAGTGAATGGGAAAGGTGTTGGGTCCATTGGGATTGTGTGCAGTGGGAGTGAATGGGAAGGGGTTTGGGTCCATTGGGATTGTGTACAGTGGGAGTGAATGGGGAAGGTGTTGGGTCCATTGGGATTGTGTACAGTGGGAGTGAATGGGGAAGGTGTTGGGTCCATTGGGATTGTGTACAGTGGGAGTGAATGGGAAGGGGTTTGGGTCCATTGGGATTGTGTAGAGTGGGAGTGAATGGGAAGGGGTTTGGGTCCATTGGGATTGTGTAAGTGGGAGTGAATGGGAAGGGGTTTGAGGGATTAACTCTGTGGTTAACCTCAGGAGGGGAGGACTGAGAGGGGAACACCGTGTCTCACCTGATTTGCAGCTCAGTGAAAGGCTGGGACCTAACGTTGCTGTTCTGACACTCAAGATGCAGCTTCTCCTGTACGACATGAACGCCAAGATGACTGAATCCTACAACGAGCTGGAGAAGAAGCTGGGAGCCTTGGCCACGAAAGTGGACAGTCTGGCGGGGGGCTTTGAGGAGATGCGCAGCCTCATCTGCGAGACCTTGAAGCAGCAACGGAGAGAGTGAAAAGCAGCTACTGCAGTTGAAGTGCCAGGATCACTGGCTAGTACAGCGAGCCCCAAAAATCCAGGTTTGGGTGGGTAGGGGCTGGGGTTGTTGGAGTAGCAGAACAATGACTGGAAGAAGAACACCTCCGATAAAAACAATCCCCTTGTGTCCATTTATCCTGTGCCACAGAATTGAGGGACATTGTGTAGCACAATATAAACCCCCCCGGAACACAAAAGCCCCATATGATGACCTGAGAGGGGTGAAAAATCAGATAAAAACTCCTGGCTAATTCGAGGGGAATATTACTCTGGGAAATAGCACTCTGACCAACCACAGGTGAAAACTAATCGAGGGGATCACACTAATCGAGGGGATAAAGCCTTGGAGGATTCCCAATCCAGGCAGACATAGCTCTCTCACTTGATGGAACATCTCCTACCTCCAGAACTGACTGTGGGATTTGGCGGGATCTTCGTTTTCAGAATTCCAGAATCCCAACTCTTTGTCTGCTTCTCTGGAAAGTGAAAAGCATTGCCTCACGTTGGGTCCTGGTTCCACAGGGAATAAAGAGACAGTAATACTTGCATTTCTATAGCGCCTTTCACCACCTCAGGTTGTCACTGTGCTTCACAGCCAATTAAGTGATTTTCTTTCCGTTGTCACGTAGCAAATGCAGCAGCAAATTTGTGCACAGCAAGCTCCCACAAACAGCATTGTGATAATGACCCGGATCATCTGTTTTTTTAGTGATGTTGGTTGATGAGTAAATGGTGGCCCCAGGACACCGGGGAGAACTCTCCCCCGGCTCTTCTTCCAAATCATGGCCCTGGGATCTTTTACGCTCACCTGAGAGGGTAGATGGGGGCTTGGTTTAAGGGCTGTGCAGCGCTCCCTCAGTACTGACCCTCTCAAAGTGCAGCACTCTCTCATTGCTGATCCTTCGACAGTGCAGCGCTCCCTCAGTCCTGACCCTCCGACAGTGCAGGACTCCCTCAGTACTGACCCTCCGACAGTGCAGCACTCCCTCAGTACTGACCCTCTGACAGTGCAGCACTCCCTCAGTACTGACCCTCTGACAGTGCAGCACCCCCCCAGTACTGACCCTCCGACACTGCAGCACTCCCTCAGAACTGACCCTCCGACAGTGCAGCACTCCCTCAGTACTAACCCTCCGACACTGCAGCACTCCCTCAGTACTGACTCTCCGAAAGTGCAGTGCTCCCTCAGTACTGACCCTCCGACAGTGTAGCACTCCCTCGATACAGACCCTCCGACAGTGCAGCACTCCCTCAGTACTGACCCTCCGACAGTGCAGCGCCCCCTCAGTACTGACCCTCCAACAGTGCAGTGCTCCCTCAGTACTGACCCTCCGACAGTGTAGCACTCCCTCGATACTGACCCTCCGACAGTGCAGCACTCCCTCAGTACTGACCCTCCAACAGTGCAGCGCCCCCTCAGTACTGACCCTCCAACAGTGCAGTGCTCCCTCAGTACTGACCCTCCGACAGTGCAGCGCCCCCTCAGTACTGACCCTCCAACAGTGCAGTGCTCCCTCAGTACTGACCCTCCGACAGTGCAGCACTCTCTCAGTACTGACCCTCCGACAGTGCAGCGCCCCCTCAGTAGTTTCCCTCCGACAGTGCAGCGCTCCCTCAGTAGTTTCCCTCCCACGGCATGACGCTCCCTCAGTTCTGCACTGGATATCGTCCTGGGTTTTTGTGCTCTTGTCCTGAATTAAGACTTGAACCCACAACCTGGTGGCTCTGGGATTCCTCTAGCACCACTTGGTCAGTCTTAACCTGTAGCAATGATTATGACATTGAGGCATGAGGTGCATCAGTCTTCCACCTCTCTTGTGACATAGCCACATTGTTTCGAGTTAGTGCTCAGAAATGGGAACCCAGAACTGAGTTTGAGCCCTCTGCCTGAGCCCCATCTCTATCCCTGCCCCTGGTGAACTATGTCCAAACCACAGAGCCAACTAATGCCTAATCTAGGATCAGAACATGGAATTAAATGTCAGGTTTTCCTGCTGTGTTTCGTTCGTTAATATACTGATGGTTCATTTTCAAATCGCTTGATTCTACTGAAGAGTTTTCCAAAGATATTTTGCTGTCACATCACTGGCATTAAAGCACAGAAACAGGCCATTCGGCCCATCTGCTCCGTGCTGGTGTTTCTGCTCTCCTCAAGCCTCTTCCCGCCCCCTCTCCAATTCACCCCATCACCCTATCCTTCTATTCCTTTCTCCCTCACATGTTAATCCAGCTTTCCCCTTAAATACATCGACACTATTCACCTCGACCACTCCCTGTGGGAACGAGCTCCACATTCTCCCCACTCTCTGGGTAAAGATATTTCTCCTGAATTCCCCATTGGATTTATCAGTGACGATCTTATAACGATGGACCCTAGTTCTGGTCTCCCACCCACCCCACACAAGTGGAAACATCTTCTCTACGTCTACCCTATCGAAGTCCTTTCACCATCTTAAAGACCTCGATCAGGTCACCCCTCAGCCTTCTCTTTTCTAGGGAAAAGAACCCCAGCCTGTTCAGTCTTTTCTGATGGTTGTAGCCTCAGTTCTGGCATCATCCTATTGAATCATAAAAGATTCTGAGGGGTCTTGAGAGGATGTTTCCCCTTGTGAGGGAATCTAGAACAGCAGCAGTCTCAATGGGCTGAATGGCCTACTCTTGTCTCTTATAGAGTCATACAGGTCTACAGCACAGAAAAAGGTACTTCGGCCCATCAAGTCTGCGCTGGTCCAAAAAGTCCCTAACTATTCTAATCCCATTTTCTAGCACTAGGCTGTGGCATCACAAGTGCACATCCAAATACTTCTCAAATGTTAGGAGGGTTGCTGCCTCTACCACCCTTTCAGGCAGTGAGTTCCAGATTCCCACCACCCTCTGGGTGAAAAAATTCTTCGTCACATCCCCTCTAAACCTCCTGCCCCTTACCTTAAATTGATGTCCCCTGGTTATTGATCCCTCCACCAAGGGGAAAAGTTCCATCCTCTCTACCCTATCTATGCCCCTCATAATTTTATACACCTCAGTCATGTCCCTCCTTAACCTCCTTTGCTCCAGGGAAAATAACCCCAGTCTATCCAATCTCTCCTCATAACTAAAACTCTCCAGCCCAGGCAACATCCTGGTAAATCTCCTCTGCACTCTCTCTAGTGCAATCACATCCTTCCTATAATGAGGATTCCAGAACTGCGCGCAATACTCTAACTGTGACCTAACCAGCATAACCGCCCTGCTCTTATATTCTACGCCTCGGCTAATAAAGGCAAGTATCCCATGTGCCTTCTTAACCAGCTTATCTACCTGTCTTGCTACCTTAAGGGACCGGTGGACATGCACACCAAGGTCACTCTGATCCTCTGTACTTCCCAGGGTCCTACCATCCATCGTTCCTTGTTTGTCCTGCCCAATTGCATCACTTCACACTTATCTGGATTAAATTCCATTTGCCGCTGATCAGCACATCTGACCAGCCCGTCTATATCCTCCTGTAATCTAAGTCTATCCTCCTCATCTGTTCATTCTATGACGCCCTTGTTCTACTTCACGAGCGTAAATTAGCTCCCCAGAAATGCCTTTCTTTTGTCTCCTTGTTATGAGGAGCAGTGTTCGTGTCGCTCAGATGTGAACCTCTGTTTCCTGCACAAGGTAAAGGCAGGTGTCTCAGGGCAGGGCCCCTTCCCTGTGCTTTGTGCAGCCTTCAGACCAAAGCGATGGTCCAGCCTCACACTCCCTGGACACATCTCTGATGTCTGCTCCTCGACATGTTCTTGTGTTCCTTATAAATCTCTTTTGCACCCTCTCCGAGTGCCTCTCTTTTTATATGGTCATAATATATATCATTTAAATAATATTTTTATATTACTAATTATGTGTTTATATAATCATTACTTGACAATTTTGTAATGATTATTTTCATGATATAGTATCCTTGTCTGTCATGGACCAATGTTCTGGATGACATGTTCATCTTTGGGAATTCTCTCTCTGACCCACTTGACCTCCCTCCCTTTGTCTTCTCAAACACTCTTTAAAAACCCTTTCTTGAGACAAGGGCTCCGGAATATTCCGTCCTGTCCTGCGCCTTGTTTCTCCCACTAATATTGTGATTAGTGAGGAAATGAATGGGCTGGTGAGGCTGCGGAGGAGATTCATTCAAATGGCCCCAGGGATGAGGGACTCCAGTTGATTTGGAGAGATTGGAGGAGCTGGGATTGTTCTCCTTGAAGCAGAGAAGGTTAAGAGGGAGATTGAATCGAGGCGTTCAGAATCACGAGGAGTTAATAAGGAGAAACTGTTTCCGGTGGCAGGCGGGTCGGTAACCAGAGGGACTCAGATTGAAGAGAATCGGGAAAAGACCCAGAGGGTGAGATGAGGAGAATTTTATTTTGACACAGCGAGTTGTTGTGATCTGGAAGGCGCTGCCTGAAAGGGCGGTGGAAGCAGATTCAATAGGAACTTTCAAAAGGGGGAATTGGATAAATACCTGAAGGGGAAAAATTGTCAGGGCTGTTGGGGAAAGAGCAGGGATGGGGATGGGGATGTGGGGGGTTAAGTGGGACTAATTGGATAGATCTTCCAAAGAGCCAACACTGGCTCAATGGGCCAAATGGCCTCCTGTGCTGTACTATATGATTCCATGATCGCATAAACTCTCTCAGACGCTTTTCATTGTTGTTGATGACCATGTTGTTGTAATATTGTAGATACTTAATGTACATTTTTCTCACTTGAACACGTTTTCATGACTTTTTTAATGAAAATGCAAAAATTAAAAAGACTGTGCAAGAATGTTTCTTTCTTTATTGTCCAAGTACATATCCTGCTCAAATGGTTTGTGGAAAAGCCGATGTTTAATCAGGTTAAACCCCAAGAACATTAGAAATAGGAGGTGGAGGAGGCCATTCAGCCCATCGAGCCTGCTCCCCCATTCAATACAATTGAGGCTGATCTTCTACCTCGTCTCCACTTTCCTGTTCTATCCCTTTGTGCCCAAAAATCTATCGATCTCAGTCTTGAATGTCCTCAATGACTGAGCATCCACAGCTCTCTGGGGGAGAGAATTCCAAAGATTCGCAAACCATCCGAGCGAAGAGATTTCTCCCCATTCCAGTCCAAAATGGCCAACCCCTACCTGGATGCCGTGACCCCTGAGTTCCAGACTCTGTAGCCTTGGGGGGGGCGGGGTGTGGGGTTGGGAGACAACCTCTCAGCATTGGCTCTTCAAGGATTGTACACATTTCAATCAGAACACCTCTCAATTCTTCAAAACTCCAGAGAACATTGGCCCATTCTACTCAATCTCCCCTCACAGGAGTAGCCCAGGGATCAATGGTTGCCTCCTCCCCCACCACCACACTTCAGAGACCAAAACAACACACTGCTCCAGGTGTAATCTCAACACAGCCCTGTAGAATTGCAGCAAAACCTATCCTTTACTTTTATACTCCACTCTCTTTGCAATAAAGGTCTCTGTGCAGGCCCAGCATGCATCTGTACAGCTACCGTTGCCATGGAGTTCTTGACCCCCTCCATTTTCTCCACTTCTTAACCAATCAAGGCTAATTTGTTGGCCGGCCCCTTTTTAAAGGGCATCGAATGTACTCCCAAATTTACACAAATTTGATTGGATAAAATCCAACTGCTGTTGGTCGTCTGTGCACTTCAGCCCTGTGCTGTCTAATCCTGGAAATCCTCAATGGCACAAGGTGGAATCGGGCTGCTTCCTCTTCATAGACACCAAGATGGGGAAGAGGGGCAGGCAGTAAGGCCGAATAGCTGGGCCCATCCCGGCACAGCCTCGTCCCCAAGCCCATGAATAGACACACAAGAATGTCCTCGGACACGTTGCAGCTCCCTTCCTCCGTGCTTGGGTGTCTGAAGATCAGAGACGTGCAGCTAAGCTGTTGCCAGGAACGACCATGACATTCGCGCCACACAAGTGTCAGGCAATGACCATCCCCAACAAGAGAGAATCTAACCATCGCCCCTTGACATTCAATGGCATTACCATCACTGAATCTCCCACTATCCTGGGGGTTACCATTGACCAGAAACTGAACTGGACGAGCCATAGAAATACTGTGGCTACAAGAGCAGGTCAGAGGCTAGGAATCCTGCAGTGAGTAACTCACCTCCTGGTACCCCAAAGCCTGTCCACCATCTACAAGGCACAAGTCAGGAGTGTGATGGAATACTCCCCACTTGCCTGGATGAGTGCAGCTCCCACAATACTCAAGAAGCTCGACACCATTCAGGACAAAGCAGCCCTGCTTGATCGGCACCACATCCACAAACATTCACTCCCTCCACCACCGACGCACAGTAGCAGCAGTGTGTGTACCATCTACAAGAGGCACTGCAGGAATTCACCAAAGCTCCTTCACCAGCACCTTCCAAACCCATGACCTCTACCATCTAGAAGGACAAGGGCAGCAGACGCATGGGGAACACCACCACCTGGAAGTTCCCCTCCAAGCCACTCACCACCCTGACTTGGAAATATATCGGCCGTTCCTTCACTGTCGCTGGGTCAAAGTCCTGGGACTCCCTCGCTAACAGCACTGCAGGTGTACCTACACCACAGGGACCGCAGCGGTTCAAGAAGGCAGCTCACCACCACCTTCTCAAGGGGCAACTAGGGATGGTGAATAAATGCTGGCCTTATCAGCGATTCCCATGGGCTATTAAAAAAAAACCCCAGTGACTTTGAGAAGAGTGTGAGAACAATTCTGTTAGGGGGAGCAATTTGACTCACTGCTGTCTGAGGGGGTGAGGATGGGTAGCCTTGTCCGCACATCTTGCCTCTGCAGTCTTACTAGTGCCTAGTGACCCTGGAGAAAGGGGCACCCGATATTCCCCCAGTGCACTTGAAGCCTCACACTGCACAGATTGTAACATGTTGTAGACATGGGGTGTTAATAATTTTATTGAATTTGTTAAATTTCCCCATTTTTAAAAAAGATTTTGCATTCAATTAATTGTCCTCCTTTTCAAGGGAATTTCTCTTGTTTTCATAACAGTGTTGGGGGGGGACGCCTGGTGTCTCCCTGTCCCTTTATTTAAGAAGAGACAACTCGAAGCTATCTCCCTCATTCCTCATGGACCCCATGTTTATTTCAGACACTCAGATAAAGTATTTATTCTGATAGGGGAAAAGGAGAACAAATCAAGTTTAGACCATAAGACCATAAGACATAGGAGCAGAAATTAGGCCATTCGGCCCATTGAGTCTGCTCTGCCATTCAATCATGGCTGATAAGTTTCTCAACCCCATTCTCCCGCCTTCTCCCCATCACCTTTGATCCCCTTACCAATCAAGAACCTATCTATCTCGGTCTTAAATACACTCAATGACCTGGCCTCCACAGCCTTCTGTGGCAATGAATTCCATAGATTCACCACTCTCTGGCTAAAGAAGTTTCTCCTCATCTCTGTTCTAAAAGGTCTTCCCTTTACACGGAGGCAGTGCCCTCGGGTCCTAGTCTCTCCTACTAATGGAAACATCTTCCCCACGTCCACTCTATCCAGGCCTTTCAGTATTCTTTAAGTTTCAATCAGACCCCCCCCCTCATCCTTCTAAACTCCATCGAGTATAGACCCAGAGTCCTCAAACGTTCTTCGTATGTTAAGCCTTTCATTCCTGGGATCGTTCTCGTGAGAACCTGGTTAGCACTTTGTGTGTGTCTCATCACAGAAAATGATGCACCTTCAAGGACTAAGGACACTCCCGAAAAATTTGCGTATTTCAGAAGACACTGGGCGGAATTTCATCGTTCCTCCCTCCGGTGGAATTTTCTGGTCTCGTTGAAGCCAATGGACTTTTGAAAAGCTCACTGCATTTCCCAGACCTGTCTCCCCACCCACCCCCCACCCCATAATGACAGGGCCGTAAAATCCCACCCACTCTCCTTTAAAGGGTTAACGCAAGGTCTCTGGTGGCTGCTGCTCCTGGGAATGACATTGCTCTACAAGGAAAGGTAATTAAGTAGTTTTAAAGAGGCTGGAAACCTCTTGACCCCAGTGGACTGTTTTCCAAAAAGGGGTTACATGGTAGTGTAAGGCTTTGGGAAAGAATCCATGCCTGGAAAACTGTTTAGAATCTGGTTTTGGGCTTTGCTTGGGAAAAAAAAGGATCAACCTCGTGTAAAGAAGGCAATAGCTCTCTACAGTCCGCAGCCAGACCACAGCCCAAAGTGAATAGAAGCTGAATCCAAGTTTGCCCTACGTTCTGAAATTGAGTGCCTGCAAGTTTTCCTCGAGTCTGCTTGAAAAGTCGTGCGAGAATCATCGATTATTTCACGGATCAACACTGAGAAACTGATTGTATAACCTGGACACCATTTTAAGCACTCTACCATCCATCCATTTCCCTTGAACCATTGGCTTCTAACCTTTGGCAGAATTCCTCTATTTTTTTTTGAGGGTGTGTGTGCGTGTGGATGATGTGTGTGGATGGTGTGTGTGTGCGTGGATGAAGTGTGTGTGTGTGTGTTTGTGTGTGTGGACTGTTTGTGTGGATGATGTGTGCGTGTGTTGACTGTGTATTTGTTGACTGTGTGGGTATAAGTGTGTGTACATATCTGTGTTTGTGTGTGTATGTGTTTGTGCGAGTGTGTTTTTGTCCGTGTTTGTGTGTGTGTATATGTCTGTGTTTGTGTGTGTGTGCATATGTTTGTGTTTGTGTGTATGTGTATATGTGTATATGTCCGTGTTTGTATGTGTATGTGTTGACTGTGTGTGTGTATGTGTCTGTGTATGTGTATATGTCTGTGTTTTTGTGTGTGTATTTATGTGTGTGTGTGTGCGCGTATGTCTGTCTTTGCGTATGTGTGTATATGTCTCTCTGTGTGTATGTCTGTTTTTGTGTGTGTGTTTATGTTGACTGTGTGGGTGTATATTTCTGTGTGTGTATGTCTGTGTGTGAATGTATGTATGTGTTGACTGTGTGTATCTGTGTGTGTCTGTGTGTAAAAGGGTGAGGGAACAAAATGATTGCAGCGGAACCACAGTTGCAGCCCCGGCGCTCCAGTCGGTACGTTTGGGGCTGACGCTGGTCGCCTAGGGCGAGTGCGCTAGTGTCAGTTGTCCGTGCGGCCGGGGGGCGGAAGAAGCCGAGAGAAGGAGGGAGTATTACACTGACTGCAGGATACAGCGCTGCTAGTTATAGTATACGGTACTCCTAGTTAAACATCTTGCATCTCTGCTCATTATCCTAGGTATCGTATACTGGTTTTCTAGTTATATTAGTTATAATTTACTGCATTCCTAGTTAAACCAGCTTAGTGTACAGCATTTCCCCTAGTTATACTAGTTATGGTAAACTGCATCCGTTGCTAGATGATTCCAGGGTGTTGTGCACTTGGTTATACTTGTTCTGGGAAAGTGCATTGCTGGTAGTTATACTAGTTTATACTAAATTTAGGATACCATGTTCCTGCTGGTTTTATTGGTTCTAAGATAACAATATTCCTGGTTATAATAGTTCTATGTTAACGTGCTCTATATTAGCTTTAGGACACTGTGTTCTTGCTAGTTATACTTGCTCTAAGGAGCTGCAGCCCTGGTGGTTATACTAATTCTAAGATACCATACACCAGGTAGTTATTCTGGTTCCTGGATACCGTGAACCTGCTAGTTACACAAGTTATAGTATACTGTACTCCTGGTTATCCCAGTTCCAGAACGCAGCTCTCGAAGTTTGTTGCTGGTTGTAGGGGCTGAGGTTTGTAAATGCCCTGAGGTAATGAACTTATTGTAAATGTCGCCATCACCATAACAGATTCACTCAGCACAGGAGGAGGCCATTCGTCCCATCGTACCTGTGCCGGCTCTTCTACCCAATTAGCCCCCACTCTCTCCCCCCTGCTCTTTCCCCCATCGCCCTGCAAATTCCCTCCCCCCCCCCCCCCCTTCAAGTATTTCGCCAATTCCCCCCTTTTGAAAGTTCCTATTGAATCTGCTTCCACTGCCCTTTCAGGCAGCGCCTTCCAGATCACAACAACTCGCTGTGTCAAAAAAAAAATTCTCCTCATCTCCCCCTCTGGTTCTTTTCCTGATTCTCTTCAATCTGTGTCCCTCTGGTTACCGACCCTCCTGCCACTGGAAACAGTTTCTCCTTATTTACTCTATTGAAAACCCCTCATGATTCTGAACATCTTGATTCAATCTCCCCTTTAACCTCTGCTCTAAGGAGAACAATCCCAGCTTCCCCAGTCTCTCCACATGAACTGAAGTCCCTCATTCCTGTAACCATTCTAGTAAATCTCCTCTGCACCCAGCTCCAAGGCCTTGACCTCCTTCCTATAATGTGACACGCTCAGAATTGGACACAATCCTCTAGCTGGGACTAACCAGTGATTTAAAAAACAAAAACAAAAATATCTGAAAAAACTCAGCACGTCTGACAGCATCTGTGGAAAGGAACACAGTTAACGTTCCAAGTATGAATGACTCTTTCTCCGACAGTGATTTATAAAGATCACTAACTGGCTTGAAGGCCAATGGATTTAAAGGTTGAGTTAGTGACTTCTGTATTAAGTTCCTAATTTTGATATTTGAGTCTGTCTGATGAGCATATGACTGATCCCAAACCTCCGATTCCAGGCTCTTGAGAATCCCTCGATTTCCATCACTCCATTACTGGCGGCTGTACCTTCAGCTGCCTGTGGCCTAGGCTGTGGAATTCCCTCCCTAAACCACTCTCCTGCTCTCACTCTCTCCCCTTTAAGACGCACCTTTAATCCTCCCTGTTTGAGTGAGCGTTTGGTGACCTGTCCCTAATATCTCCTCATGTAGCTCAGGGTCAAATTATATTTGATAATCGCTCTTGTGAAGCGTTTTGGGTTGTTGGCCTACATTAAAGGCACAACAGCCCTCCCTCTCTCTGTAACCTCCTCCAGCTCCTATTACGCTCCCTATCTCTGTACCCTCCTCCTGCCCCTATGACCCTCCCTCTCTCTGTACCCTCCTCCAGCCCCTATGACCCTCCCTCTCTCTGTACCCTCCTCCAGCCCCTATGACCCTCCCTCTCTCTGTAACCTCCTCCAGCCCCATGACTCTCCCTCTCTCTGTAACTTCCTCCAGCCCCTACAACCCTATCTATCTCTGTTACCTGCCCCAGCCTCTACACCCCTCCCTATCTCTGTAACCTCCTCCAGCCCCTACAACCCTCCCTATCTCTGTTACCTGCCCCAGCCTCTACACCCCTCCCTATCTCTGTAACCTCCTCCATCCCCTACACCCCTCCCTATCTCTGTACCCTCCTCCAGCTCCTACAACCATCCCTATCTCTGTAACCTCCTCCAGCCCTCCCTATCTCTGTAACCTCCTACAGCCCCTACACCCCTCCCTATCTCTATAACCTCCTCTAGCCCCGTCAACCCTCCCTATCTCCCCTAACCCTGTAATCTCCTCCAGCCTCTGCTGTTGTAATGCGCCTTAAAGGGATTGCAGCACGACATCACTCGAAGGGAATTATGTCATGCAGTCCAGTTTTAGTTTTGCTTTTGCTTTTGCTTTCAGCGTTGCACACACGCATAGCTCTGATATCTTCAAGCCTTCTATCCATGTGTATCTGTGCTCATGTGTCTGGTCTCAATAACTGAACCCACAACCTGTTTGCCTTTCTGAGTGATCGGTGCCTTTTTAACCATGACAACAAACATGACAGCTACAACCACCCCCCATCCCCCCCGCAACCGAGATTTCTGCGCTCCTTCAATTCCGGCCTCTTGACCATCCCCCAATTCCCATCGCTCCACCATTGGCAGCCGTGCCTTCAGCTGACTGGGCTCCGAGCTCCAGAATTCCCTCGCCAAACCCATCCGCCCCTCTCTCAATTGGAAATTCCAAATTGGGGATGCTTGGATTCCTGAATTTTCCCAGGTTTAGCCAGTAGATGGTGGTGCCGTACTTTTTTTTAGTCAGCCCTCACAGAGAGGCCTGAAGCTTTTGCACTGTCCTCGTCTGAGTTTCTGCCAATAAAAGTGACCAAGAAGCTGCTGGATTGTTTTAAAACCTCCCCCCCACCCACCAACCCCAAACTGGTTCATGAATGCCCCCACCCCCAGCCTTGTTAGTCAAGAATCTATCTACTTCTGCCTTTAAAAATATTCAACGACCCTGCCTCCACTGCTGCCTGAGGTAGCGAGAGTTCCAAGGACTTGTGACCCTCTGAGAGAGAACATTTCTTCTCAACTCCATCTTAAAGGTGACACCCACCTGCCTTGCGCCACCTTCACACACAGCTCGTCCGCAGCCGCTCCGTGACGTCTGTCATCCGACTATGCCTAGGCCGACCCCTCCGGCTGCTGTCCCCCTCCACTCTGACCTCCAACAGAGATCCCTGTCGCTTCCCAGCTCTGACCAAATGGCCTAAGTACTGACGTCACCTTTTCTGGGTGTCGTTCTTTAGCAGACCTTTTTCGCTCTTCCAGTGTCAAATGCTGCTTCATTTCTCTTCACCGTCTGTAAGTGGAATTTTTAAGCGCACGTCTTAGCATCCACATGTCGAAGGCCTCTATTTTCTTCCATCGATCTTTATTTATTGTCCAGGTTTCTGAGGCAGATGGGAAGGTGGATAGAATGCGGCACCTTATGAGGTTTTTCCCCTCGCTACAAGCTTGGGTTTTCTTGCTGTTGACACACCCTATCATCCTCACAAAATTACTTCTGGCCATCTCCACCCTTCTCAGTCCGGCATCACCACCACGATCTTCTGTCACCATTTGTCCCAAACAGATAAACGTATCTACTTGTTCCAGTGTGACAACATCTGCCTCTTCACTCTAATTTCTTCAAATGCATTCCATTGTTTTTGTCCTTTGGCTCGACCCATATTCTAAACTCCTAGATTTGACTTGGGCCTGTTTTGTGTGGCCTCTCCTGTGCCGCTGTGTCATCAGTGCAGTAACCAGTTTCTGGCCTTGCCTAAAATAAAAACAGAAAATGCTGGAGAAACTCAGCAGGTCTGGCAGCATCTTTGAAGAGAGAAACAGAGTTAACGTTTCCAGTCCACGATGACTCTTCTTCAGAACTTTTTAAAATGACGCAACGTTTTTACCCCGGTAGAACACCTCATTTTCTGCCTGTTCATTGTGTGCACAGAACAAATATTTAGAGAGTGTATTCTTAAAATAAAGCCTCGTTCATTTGTAACTATCCCACCTTTGTGTTTATCAACACTTGCTCAATCAGCCCATGTTTACTGGGTGCTTGAGTGGATCTAACTCGTTGTTACGTTTGAGATTTTCATCTCACGGGACACAGCGTTTGAGAACCTCAAATATTAAGGTTCTTCGACATGTTTTCAAGGTTACTGCTCTAGATGGATGGTCTGGGACGGGAGAGTTAGGGGATTAGGGGGATGGTCTTTGATAGGAAAGTTAGGGGATTAGAGGGATGGTCTTCTATGGGAGAGTTAGGGGATTAGAGGGATGGTCTTCTATGGGAGAGTTAGGGGATGAGAGGGTGGTCTTCGATGGGAGAGTTAGGGAATTAGGGGGATGGTCTTCTATGGGAGAGTTAGGGGATTAGAGGGATGGTCTTTGATGGGAGAGTTAGGAGATTAGGGGGATGGTCTAGGATGGGAGAGTTAGGGGATTAGAGGGATGGTCTTTGATGGGAGAGTTAGGGAATTAGAGGGATGGTCTTGGATGAGAGAGTTAAGGGACGAGAGGGTGGTCTTGGATGGGAGAGTTAGGGGACAAGAGGGTGGTCTTCGATGGGGCAGTTAGGAGATTAGAAGGATGGTCTTCGATAGGAAAGTTAAGGGATTAGAGGGATGGTCTTTGATGGGAGAGTTAGGGGATTAGGGGGATGGTCTTTGATGGGAGAGTTAGGGGATTAGGGGGATGGTCTTTGATGGGAGAGTTAGGGGATTAGAGGGATGGTCTTTGATGGGAGAGTTAGGGGATTAGAGGGATGGTCTTGGATGGGAGAGTTAGGGGATTAGAGGGATGGTCTTGGATGGGAGAGTTAGGAGATTAGAGGGATGGTCTTGGATGGGAGAATTAGGGGATTAGAGGGATGGTCTTCTATGGGAGAGTTAGGGGATTAGAGGGATGGTGTTCTTTGGGAAAGTTAGGGGACGGAAGGGATGGTCTTCTGTGGGAGAGATACTGTACCGGGGAGGGATAAGAGGCATTTTGGCTTTGCTGACTGATCTAGTAATGCTAATTGTCCTGTTCATCTATCATTCCAGTGGACATTGAGCTGCTCCCAGTGATTTGGAGGTTTCCCTACAAGTCTGGGTGTGATAGAGGTAAACAAGCATTGATTAAGTCTGTTTTCTTGACTCAAAACTTGCTTCATTGAAATTATCCGACAATTCGAATCCTTTTAACCCTTATTTCTTGCTTTTGCCGTTTGCTTTACTCTGTTGGTTAATTCTGCAGCACATAACGTAGATATGACTTTGATTCGTTAACTATAATCTTCACAAGGGCCAGATTAAGATATCTTTCTCTTGGTGCATGTGGTATGAGGGAAGAAGTGACAGGTCAAATGGATCATTCTGCTTCTGAGATCATAAAGCTCGATTGTTAACGAACCCCAAACTATTGGTCGTTCGGCATTCATTGTTGTCTGGAGTTCTGAGAGCGGGCATACACCCAGCTCCCCTCTGTTCTCCTTGGAGCAGAGAAGGTTAAGGGGGAGATTGAATCGAGGCGTTCAAAATCATGAGGGGTTTGGAATTGAGTAAATCAGGAGAAAGTGTTTCCAGTGGCAGGGGGTTCAGTAACCAGAGGGACACAGATTGAAGAGAATCGGGAAAAGAACCAGAGGGGGAGATGAGATTTCTTTTTGACACAGCGAGTTGTTGTGATCTGGAAGGCGCTGCCTGAAAGGGCGGTGGAAGCAGATTCAATAGGAACTTTCCAAAGGGGGGAATTGGATAAATACTTGCAGAGCTATGGGGGAAAGAGCAGGGGTAGAGTGGGGACTAATTGGACACAGAGCTGACACAGGCACAATGGGCCAAATGGCCTCCCCCTGTGCTGTGGGATTCCGTGATTTGCTGCCCTCAGTTCTGACGCTTCTGAGCTGGGCTGACTTGTCCAGCGGTACACAGGAGAGGAGAGCTGCCTTGTTGCAGGCGCTGTCCTCTGGGCCGCCCATCGATGTGAGAGTCCGTATGGGGTGGTCACTGCTAGATCCAGGGGGGGCTCCGTTAATCTCGGCGAGTCTATAACTTGTGCTTGTTTTGCAGAATGGGCGTGAAAAGCCAGTAGGAGCAAAGATGCAGAAAACGCCGATCATTCTTGCCAAGCCCCCGGCAGAGCGGGTAAGAAACATGCTTGTGACGGAGCGCGCAGGCATGCGGTGGTTCCCTCGGAGGGATCTGCTTCCGAGCGGCCTCTCCACGCTGCGTTCCCAGTGGGGTGCTGCCTGCCTTGGAGGTTCCACTCCAGTTGTACAAATCTCTCGGCCAACCTCGCGTGAGTTCAGCACCGGGTACCGCAACGCAGCGAGAGTTAAAGAGACTTGCGTTTCTCTAGCGCCTTCCCCCACCTCAGGACGTCCCAAAGCGCTTCACAGCCAATGGAGGACTTTTGAAGCATGCTCAGTGTTGTAATACCAGGAAGCGCAGAAACCAATTTGAGTATGATCCCGATCATCTGTTTGTAGTGATGTTGGTTGAGGGGTAAATATTGGCCCCAGGACACCGGGGAGAACTCCCCCCACTGCTCTTCTTCCAAATGGTGGCGGTGGGATCTTTTACACTCACCTGAGGGGGCAGACGGGGCCTCAGTTTAATGACTCATCTGAAGACGGCACCTCTGACAGTGCAGCACTCCCTCAGTACTGACCCTCCGACAGTGCAGCACTCCCTCAGTGCTGACCCTCCGACAGTGCAGCACTCCCTCAATGCTGACCCTCTGACAGTGCAGCACTCTCCCAGTACTGTTCCTCCACTGTGCAGCACTCCCTCAGTACTGACCCTCCGACCGTGCAGCACTCCCTCAGTGCTGACCCTCCGACAGTGCAGCACTCCCTCAGTGCTGACCCTCTGACAGTGCAGCACTCCCTCAGTACTGACCCTCTGACAATATAGCACTCCCTCAGTACTGATCCTCTGACAATGTAGCACTCCCTCAGTACTGATCCTCTGACAATGTAGCACTCCCTCAGTACTGACGCTGCTGGACTGTCCGGTCTGGTTTAATGGGTCTTGAGCCTCTGGAGTGGAGTCTAGAATTCTTGACCTCCTGACTCCGAGGTCAGAGGTCAAGTGAGCTGAACTCACTGAGCTGCACTAGGCCACTGCAGCAATCCCATTGGCTTCAGAAGCTGCCCCTTGTCGAAGTTGACGATGGAGCGTCAGCTGAGCGTCTCGCTGCACCTCCCCTCTCTCTAACTGCCTCTCTGTTTTCTCCCCTCCGCGACAGGGCAATAAAGCGACCCCCACCCCTGCGGCCCCCGCTGGCAACCCCACCGAGAAGCCCATCGTGCTGATGAAGGCCCGGGACGAGGGTAAACCCCCGGCCACGGGCGATGGGGCATCGCAGGCGCCGGCTGCCTCGGGCAAGACCGAGAAGGAGTTCCAGCGGCCCACACAGCCCGTCTACCAGATCCAGAACCGGGGCATGGCACCCTCTGCGCCCAGCAGTAACGTGGACCGTAAGTAGATGGGGCCCCGGTGCCAACACCCGACAGGAGGGCGCACGGGGTTTAGGCTGAACCCCCACAAACCTCTGGTTTACATCGAATCACATCAAACCTGCAGCACAGAATGAATCGGCATCCCATCCAGCACTTAAACATCCACTCCCCCCACCACCGACGCACAGTAGCAGCAGCGTGTGTACCATCTACAAGATGCACTGCAGGAATTCACCAAGGCTCCTTAGACAGCACCTTCCAAACCCACGACCACTACCATCTAGAAGGACAAGGGCAGCAGACACATGGGGAACACCACCACCTGGAAGTTCCCCTCCAAGCCACTCACCACCCTGACTTGGAAATCTATCGGCTGTTCCTTCACTGTCGCTGGGTCAAAATCCTGGAGCCCCCTCCCCAACAGCGCTGTGGGTGTACCTACACCACATGGACTGCAGCGGTTCAAGAAGGCAGTTCACCACCACCTTCTCTAGGGGCAATTAGGGATGGGCAGTGAATGCTGGGCCCACATCCCATGAAAGAATAAATAAAAGGAAACAAACCATTCGGCCCATCTGTTCCGTGCCAGTGTTTCTGCTTCACACGGGCCTCCTCTCCCCCAGCCCCCCACTCCCTCCTCGTCTCACCCCATCGCCCTATCCTTCTCTACCTTTGCCGCTCACTAGTTTACCCACCTTCGCCCTTAAACACGTCCACCTCCGTTGCTTTACCCACAGACATCTAGAGCATAGCAGGGTTACCCTAAACACTTGCTGTGTTGCTTGTTAGGCCCACACCCGGAGTGCTTTGTCCGGCCCTGAATGCGCACCCTTGAGGAAGCGTGAGTAGAACGTGCTTGTATCCTCTGAGAACTGATCTCATTGAAACAGAAGCGATTCGGAGAGGGATTGACCACGTCTGCCTGAGACATCGGTCGGGGAATTAGCAGTAAATGACCAAGAACAAATATCAAGGAGGCCTCTCAATGACATACACAATTGCTTGAGAGGGTTTGGCAGGGCCGATGCTGAGAGGCTGTTTCCCTCTGGAGAGCCGAGAACTGGGTGGTGTAAGGAGTCGGCCATCTTGGGTCGAAAGGAGGAAGGTATTGCTTCGTTCGGAGGGTTGTGAATCCTTGGAATTCTCTGCCCCAGAGAACCGTGGTTGCTCAGTCGTTGAGGTTATTCCAGAATGAGATCGATGGAATTTTGAACACACAGGGATAGGGTGGGAAAGTGGAGCTGAGGTGGAAGATCAGGCACGATCTTATAGAATGGGGGAGCAGGCTTGAAGGGCTGAATGGCCTCCTGCTCCTATTTCAGATGTCCAAGGCCTTAGAGAGGGTGCGGGGGAGATTTGCGTGAATGTTCCCAGGGATGAGGGACTCCAGTTCCTACGGAGAGACTGGGAAAAGCTGGGATTGTTCTCCTTGGAGCAGAGAAGGTTAAAAGGGGAGATTGAATCGAGGTGTTCAGAATCATGAGGGGGTTTGGATCGAGTCAATAAGGAGAAAGTGTTTCCAGTGGCAGGAGGGTTGGTAACCAGAGGGACACAGATTGAAGAGAATCGGGAAAAGAACTAGATGGAGAGATGAAAATTTTTTTTTTGACACAGCGAGTTGTTGTGATCTGGAAGGCGCTGCCTGAAAGGGCGGTGGAAGCAGATTCAATAGGAACTTTCAAAAGGGGGAATCGGATAAATACTTGAAGGGGGCAAATTTGCAGGGTGATGGGGAAACGAGCAGGGGGGTGGAGGAAGGGACTAATTGGATAGATCTTCTAAAGAGCCGGCACAGGTAAAATGGGCTGAATGGCCGGCTTTCATGATGTATCATTCTATAACGCTAAGTGACTATGTTTACAGCAGTACTGTCCCTCCGACAGTGCAGTGCTCCCCTGGTACCGACCCTCTGACAATGCAGCGCTCCTTCAATACTGACCCTTCAACAGTGCAGCGCTCCCTCAACACCGACCCTCCGACAGTGCAGCGCTCCCTCAACACCAACCCTCCGACAGTCCAGCGCTCCCTCAGCACCGACCCTCCGACAGTGCGGCGCTCCCTCAGTACTGACCCTCCGACAGTGCAGCGCTCCCTCAGTACTGACCCTCTGATAGTGCATTGCTCCCTCTGTAATGACCCCCCGACAGTGCAGCGCTCCCTCAGTACTGACCCTCTGACAGTGCAGCGCTCCCTCTGTAATGACCCTCTGACAGTGCAGCACTCCCTCAGTACTGACCCTCCGACAGTGCAGCGCTCCCTCTGTAATGACCCTCTGACAGTGCAGCACTCCCTCAGTACTGACCCTCCGACAGTGCAGCACTCCCTCTGTAATGACCCTCCAACAGTGCAGCGCTGCCTCAGTACTGACCCACGTCCCTTCCCTCAATGTGCAACACGGGATCAGCTCCTGTGGTACTAAAGCTTTACTCTGGGGTTTTACAGCTGTGATCGGCCAGGCCAAGCTGCACCCGCCCGAGAGGATGAAACACGCCATTAAACTGGTGGACGATCAGATGAATTGGTGCGATAGTGCCATGGAGGTAGGTGATAAAAACCCTCACCTGCCGCAACTTACATTTACATAGCTTCCCGGCGGCAACTCAATGTGTCAGAAGGTTGCTTCGCAGAAGTGTTAATCAGCCAAAATTTGACCCTGAGCCACATAAGGAGATATTAGGGACAGGAGAGCAAAAGCTCGGCCAGTGAGGCGGGTTTTAAGGAGCCTCTTCAAAGAGGAGAGAGAGAGATGGAGAGGTTTATGGAGGGAATAGCAGAGCTTAGGGGCCCCAGGCAGCTCTAGGCACAGCCGCCAGTGGTAAAGAATCTTTCATTTCTCTAGCGCCATTCCCCACCTCAGGACGTCCCAAAGCATCTCACATCAATGAAGGACTTTTTTTTTTGGAAGTGTGCCCACCGTTGTAATGTATGAAACGCAGTAGCTAATTTGCGCACAGCAAGATCCCACAAACAGCAATGTGGTAATGACCCAGATCATCTGTTTTTAGTGATATTGGTTGAGGGATAAATATTGGCCCCAGGACACCAGGGAGAAATCTCCCCTCTGCTCTTCTTCCAGATAACGGCTGTGGCATCATTTACATCCAACAGAGAGGGCAAACAGGAGCCTCAGTTTAATGTCTCACCTGAAAGACGCCAATTTAGATGGTGCAGCACTCCCTCAGTACTGACCCTCCGACGATGCAGCACTCCCTTGGTTCTGACCCTTCGACTGTGCAGCACTCCCTCGGTACTGACCCTCCGACAGTGTGGCACTCCCTCAGTACTGACCCTCCGACAGTGCAGCACTCACTCAGTACTGACCCTCCAACAGTGTGGCACTCCCTCGGTACTGACCCTCCGACAGTGCGGAACTCCCTCGGTACTGACCCTCCGACAGTGCGGCGCTCCCTCGGTACTGACCCTCCGACAGTGCAGCGCTCCCTCGGTACTGACCATCCGACAGTGCAGCACTCCCTCAGTACTGACCCTCTGACAGTGCAGCACTCCCTCGGTACTGACCCTCTGACAGTGCGGCACTCACTCAGTACTGACCCTCCGACAGTGCGGCACTTCCTCGGTACTAACCCTCCGACAGTGCGGAACTCCCTCGGTACTGACCCTCCGACAGTGCGGCGCTCCCTCGGTACTGACCCTCCGACAGTGCAGCACTCCCTCGGTACTGACCCTCCAACAGTGCAGCGCTTCCTCGGTACTGACCCTCCGACAGTGCAGCACTCCCTCGGTACTGACCCTCCGACAGGGCGGCACTCCCTCAGTACTGACCCTCTGACAGTGCAGCACTCCCTCATTACTGACCCTCCGACAGTGCAGCGCTCCCTCAGAATTGACCCTCCGACAGTGCAGCGCTCCCTCAGTACTGACCCTCCAGCAGTGCAGCACTCCCTCAGTACTGACCCTCTGACAGTGCAGCACTTCCTCGGCACTGCTGAAATTTAGAACAAGGGGGCAGGACCTTAAAATTTGGGCCAGACAACCGAGGGGTGATGTCAGGAAACGCTTATTCACACAGGGGAGAGTGGAGATCTGGAACTGTCTCCTTCAGCAACCCATACCCAACCACCCCGTTAATAATTTGCAAACTGCAACTGATGAGTTTCTGTTGGGTGAGGTATTGAGGACTGTGGAAATTCAAGTGCAGAGCAAGCAGAATGAGATGGAATGACTGTGCTGAATGACCTCCTCCTGTTGCACTGTGCTTCCTGTGTGTGTCTTGGCGTTGCAGTACTTGCTGGACCAGACTGATGTTCTCGTGATCGGAATTATCGGGCTACAAGGAACTGGCAAATCCACCATAATGTCGTTGCTTTCCTCAAATACTCCAGAGGAGGACCAGAGGTAAGGACACAACAGGCCTGAGGGCACATACAGGCAGGCCAGATGTTACCTCGAGATTCAATTCAGTTGGATATATGGAGAAAATTGTGAAAATACCTGCAAACTGTTATATCCTGAGCTGTCTCAGGACAGCCCTCCCTCACTGGGTTAATCACTCTCTCTCTCTGCCCCCCTGTCTCCCAGTACCACCCCCTCCCCCTGTACCACCCCCTCCCCCTGTACCACCCCCTCCCCCTGTACCACCCCCTCCCCCTGTACCACCCCCTCCCCCTGTACCACCCCCTCCCCCTGTACCACCCCCTCCCCCTGTACCACCCCCTCCCCCTGTACCACCCCCCTCCCCCTGTACCACCCCCCTCCCCCTGTACCACCCCCCTCCCCCGTACCACCCCCCTCCCCCGTACCACCCCCTCCCCCTGTACCACCCCCCTCCCCCTGTACCACCCCCTCCCCCGTACCACCCCCTCCCCCTGTACCACCCCCCTCCCCCTGTACCACCCCCCTCCCCCTGTACCACCCCCCTCCCCCTGTACCACCCCCTCCCCCTGTACCACCCCCCTCCCCCTGTACCACCCCCCTCCCCCTGTACCACCCCCCTCCCCCGTACCACCCCCCTCCCCCGTACCACCCCCTCCCCCTGTACCACCCCCCTCCCCCTGTACCACACCCCTCCCCCTGTACCACCCCCTCCCCCTGTACCACCCCCTCCCCCTGTACCACCCCCTCCCCCTGTACCACCCCCTCCCCCTGTACCACCCCCGTCCCCCTGTACCACCCCGTCCCCCTGTACCACCCCGTCCCCCTGTACCACCCCCTCCCCCTGTACCACCCCCCTCCCCCTGTACCACCCCCCTCCCCCTGTACCACCCCCCTCCCCCAGTACCACCCCCCTCCCCCTGTACCACCCCCCTCCCCCTGTACCACCCCCTCCCCCTGTACCACCCCCTCCCCCTGTACTACCCCCCTCCCCCTGTACCACCCCCCTCCCCCTGTACCACCCCCCTCCCCTTGTACCACCCCCCTCCCCTTGTACCACCCCCCTCCCCCTGCACCACCCCCCTCCCCCTGCACCACCCCCCTCCCCCAGTACCACCCCCTCCCCTTGTACCACACCCCTCCTCCTGTATGCCCCCCTCCCGCCTGTACGCCCCCTCCCCCCCGTACGCCCCCTCCCCCCCGTATGCCCCCTCCCCCCCGTACGCCCCCTCCCCCCCGTACGCCCCCTCCGCCCCGTACGCCCCTCCCCCATGTACGCCCCCTCCCCCCACCCCGTACGCCCCCCCGTCTCCCCCGTACACCACCTCTCACCCCGTACGCCCCCCCGTACGCCCCCTCCCCCTCCGTACGCCCCCCCTCCCCCCCGTACGCCCCACTCTCCCACGTACACCACCTCTCACCCCTGTACGCCCCCCCGTATGCCCCCTCCCCCCATATGCCCCCTCCCCCCATATGCCCCCTCCCCCCATATGCCCCTTCCCCCCATATGCCCCCTCCCCCCCCGTACGACCCCCTCCCCCCCGTACGACCCCCTCCCCCCCCGTACACCCCCTCCCCCCCGTACGCCCCCCTCCGCCCCCCTCCCCCCCGTACGCCCTCCTCTCCCCCCATACACCACCTCTCACCCCGTACGCCCCCTCCTCCCTGTATGCCCCGCCTCCCCCCGTACGCCCCCCTTTCTCCCCGTATGCCCCCTCCCCCCCCCGTACGCCCCCTTCCCCCCCTACGCCCCTTCCCCCCCCACGCCCCCTCCCCTCCGTACGCCCCCTCCCCCCCCGTACGCACCCCTCTCCCCCGTACGCCCCCTCTCCCCCGTACGCCCCCTCCCCTCCGTACGCCCCCTCCCCTCCGTACGCCCCCTCCCCCCCGTACGCCCCCCTCTCCCCTGTACACCACCTCTCACCCCGTACGCCCTCTCCTCCCCCCGCACGCTCCCTCCTCCCCTCCCTCCCCCCGCACGCCCCCTCCCCCTGGCCTTACCTCCGCCTCCTCCCCCCATACACCTGCCTCCCCCATTCCCCTGCCTCCCTCTTCTCTCTCTCTCTCCCCGTCTTTCTCTCTCTCTCCCCCGTCTCTCTCTCTCTCTCTCTCCCCGTCTCTCTCTCTCTCTCTCTGTCTCTCTCTCCCCGTCTCTCTCTCTCTCCCTCTCCCCATCTCTCTCTCTCTCTACCCGTCTCTCTCCCCGTCTCTCTCTCTCTCTCTCCCCGTCTCTTTCTCTCTCTCTCCCCGTCTCTCTCTCTCTCACACCGTCTCTCCC
>NC_054495.1:718779-735764 GCF_017639515.1 Carcharodon carcharias
TCCCTCTCTCTCTCTCTCTCTCTCTCTCTCTCTCTCTCTCTCTCTCCCCATCGCTCTCTCTCTCTCTCTCCCCCCGTCCCTCTCCCTCTCTCCCCCCGTCTCTCTCCCTCTCTCCCCCCTTCTCTCTCCCTCTCTCCCCCCGTCTCTCTCTCTCTCTCCCCGTTTCTCTCTCTCCGCCTCCCTCCCCGTCCCTCTCTCTCTCTCTCTCTCCCCCCATCTCCCTCCTCCCTCCCTGTCTCCCTCCCCCCTCCCCGTCTCTGTCCCCCTCCCTCTCTCGCCCCGCCTGTCCCCGTGTGTTTGAGTTTAATATTGTTGCGAGAATCCTCTACAATTTATGGAGGAAATGTGAATTTAATTTTTAAAAGCCCACATGGTAACTCATTTCCTTTCGATTGATCGGGCGACTGTGCGGGGGATATCTGAGGTGCTCCATCGGCTGTCATTCATCAGCCACTTTGCCTCTCGGAAGCTTGGGCCTGTTCAGTTTACCTCTGCTGCCAGGAGGGAGCAGGCAGCTTGTGGTGAAGGCTGTGCCCAGCAGGAGCTGGGCAGTCTCTCCGCTGTTTTAAACAATGCAGCCCTTGTTTTTCTTCCTCTGTTGATGAAATCCAGTTGCAGCCAGGCTTGGCGATTGGACCGGGCCCCAGTTGTTTTGACTGGGAAAATTGTTGTCACGCATCACATGGGATCATTGCGTGTGTGTGTGTTTGTGTGCATGTGTTTATGGTCTATGTGCATGTTTTTATGTCTGCGCGTGTGTTTATACGTCTGTGTGAGTGTTTAGGCAGCTGTGTGTGTGTTTGTTTAGGGTGTGTGTGTCTGTGCGTGCGTTTAGGGGGGAAAGTGTGTGTGTTTAGGGGGGAAAGCGTGTGTGTTTGTTCAGGGTGTGTGTGTATGTGCGTGCGTTTAGGGGGGGAAAGAGTGTGCGTTTATGGGGGAAAGTGTGTGTATTTGTTTAGGGTGTGTGTGTATGTGCGTGCGTTTGGGGGGGGAAAGAGTGTGCGTTTAGGGGGGGAAAGTGTGTGTGTTTGTTTAGGGTGTGTGTGTATGTGCGTGCGTTTGGGGGGGAAAGAGTGTGCGTTTAGGGGGGGAAAGTGTGTGCGTTTGCGGGGGGGAAGTGTGTGCGTTTAGTGGAGAGCGTGGCGTGCATTGGGGGGAGCGTGGCGTGCGTTGGGGGGAGCGTGGCGTGCGTTTGGGGGAAGCATGGCGTGCGTTTAGTGGGGAGTGTGGCTTGCGTTTGGGGGGAGCGTGGCGTGCGTTTACGGGGGAGCTTGCATGCGTTTGGGGGGAGTGTGGCGTGTGTTTGGGGGGGAGCGTGGCGTGCGTTTGGGCGGAGTGTGGGTACGTTTAGGGGGGAGTGTGGGTACGTTTAGTGGGGAGTGTGGGTACGTTTAGGGGGGAGTGTGGGTACGTTTAGGGGGGAGTGTGGGTGCGTTAAGGGGGGGAGTGTGGGTGCGTTTAGGGGGAGTGTGGGGTGCGTTTAGGGGGGAGTGTGGGTGCGTTTTTAGGGGGGAGTGTGGGGTGCCGTTTAGGGGGGAGTGTGGGTGCGTTTAGGGGGGAGTGTGGGTGCGTTTAGGGGGGAGTGTGGGTGCGTTTAGGGGGGAGTGTGGGTGCTTTAGGGGGGAGTGTGGTGCGTTTAGGGGGGGGAGTTGTGGGTGCGTTTAGGGGGGAGTGTGGGTGCGTTTAGGGGGGAGGTGGGGTGCGTTTTAGGGGGGAGTGTGGGTGCTTTAGGGGGGAGTGTGGGTGCGTTTAGTGGGGAGTGTGGGTGCGTTTAGGGGGAGTGTGGTTGCGTTTAGGGGGGAGTGTGGGTGCGTTTAGGGGGGAGTGTGGGTGCGTTTAGGGGGATTGTGGGTGCGTTAGGGGGGGGAGTGTGGGTGCGTTTAGGGGGAGTGTGGGTGCGTTTAGGGGGGAGTGTGGGTGCGTTTAGGGGGGAGTGTGGGTGCGTTTAGGGGGGAGTGTGGGTGCGTTTAGGGGGGAGTGTGGGTGCGTTTAGGGGGGAGTGTGGGTGCGTTTAGGGGGGAGTGTGGGTGCGTTTAGGGGGGAGTGTGGGTGCGTTTAGGGGGGAGTGTGGGTGCGTTTAGGGGGGAGTGTGGGTGCGTTTAGGGGGGAGTGTGGGTGCGTTTAGGGGGGAGTGTGGGTGCGTTTAGGGGGGAGTGTGGGTGCGTTTAGGGGGGAGTGTGGGTGCGTTTAGGGGGGAGTGTGGGTGCG
This sequence comes from Carcharodon carcharias, assembly GCF_017639515.1. Lineage (NCBI taxonomy): Eukaryota > Metazoa > Chordata > Chondrichthyes > Lamniformes > Lamnidae > Carcharodon > Carcharodon carcharias. The sequence continues at coordinate 720,988 of NC_054495.1, forward strand.
TTTAGGGGGGAGTGTGGGTGCGTTTAGGGGGGGAGTGTGGGTGCGTTTAGGGGGGAGTGTGGGTGCGTTTAGGGGGGAGTGTGGGTGCGTTTAGGGGGGAGTGTGGGTGCGTTTAGGGGGGAGTGTGGGTGCGTTTAGGGGGGAGTGTGGGTGCGTTTTAGGGGGGAGTGTGGGTGCGTTTAGGGGGGAGTGTGGGTGCGTTTAGGGGGGAGTGTGGGTGCGTTTAGGGGGGAGTGTGGGTGCGTTTAGGGGGGAGTGTGGGTGCGTTTAGGGGGGAGTGTGGGTGCGTTTAGGGGGGAGTGTGGGTGCGTTTAGGGGGGAGTGTGGGTGCGTTTAGGGGGGAGTGTGGGTGCGTTTAGGGGGGAGTGTGGGTGCGTTTAGGGGGGAGTGTGGGTGCGTTTAGGGGGGGAGTGTGGGTGCGTTTAGGGGGGAGTGTGGGTGCGTTTAGGGGGGAGTGTGGGTGCGTTTAGGGGGAGTGTGGGTGCGTTTAGGGGGGGAGTGTGGGTGCGTTTAGGGGGGAGTGTGGGTGCGTTTAGGGGGGAGTGTGGGTGCGTTTAGGGGGGAGTGTGGGTGCGTTTAGGGGGGAGTGTGGGTGCGTTTAGGGGGGAGTGTGGGTGCGTTTAGGGGGAGTGTGGGTGCGTTTAGGGGGGAGTGTGGGTGCGTTTTAGGGGGGAGTGTGGGTGCGTTTAGGGGGGAGTGTGGTGCGTTTAGGGGGGAGTGTGGGTGCGTTTAGGGGGGAGTGTGGGGTGCGTTTAGGGGGGAGTGTGGGTGCGTTTAGGGGGAGTGTGGGTGCGTTTAGGGGGGAGTGTGGGTGCGTTTAGGGGGGAGTGTGGGTGCGTTAGGGGGGAGTGTGGGTGCGTTTAGGGGGGGAGTGTGGGTGCGTTTAGGGGGGAGTGTGGGTGCGTTTAGGGGGGAGTGTGGGTGCGTTTAGGGGGGAGTGTGGGTGCGTTTAGGGGGGAGTGTGGGTGCGTTTAGGGGGGAGTGTGGGTGCGTTTAGGGGGGAGTGTGGGTGCGTTTAGGGGGGAGTGTGGGTGCGTTTAGGGGGGAGTGTGGGTGCGTTTAGGGGGAGTGTGGGTGCGTTTAGGGGGGGAGTGTGGGTGCGTTTAGGGGGGAGTGTGGGTGCGTTTAGGGGGGAGTGTGGGTGCGTTTAGGGGGAGTGTGGTGCGTTTAGGGGGGAGTGTGGGTGCGTTTAGGGGGGGAGTGGTGGGTGCGTTTAGGGGGGAGTGTGGGTTGCGTTTTAGGGGGGAGTGTGGGTGCGTTTAGGGGGGAGTGTGGGTGCGTTTAGGGGGGAGTTGGTGGGTGGCGTTTAGGGGGGAGTGTGGGTGCGTTTTAGGGGGGAGTGTGGGGTGCGTTTGGGGGGAGTGTGGTGCGTTTAGGGGGGAGTGTGGGTGCGTTAGGGGTTAGTTGTGGGGTGCGAGTTAGGGGGGAGTGTGGGTGCGTTTAGGGGTGGAGAGTGGGGTGCGTTTAGGGGGGAGGTGGGGTGCGTTTAGGGGGGAGTGTGGGTGCGTTTATGGAGGGAGTGTGGGGGTGCGTTTAGGGGGGAGTGTGGGTGCGTTAGGGGGGATGTGGGTGCGTTTAGGGGGGAGCGTGACTGTGCGTTTAGGGGGGAGCGTGACGTACGGTTTAGGGGGTAGCGTGACGTGCCGTTTAGGGGGGGAGCGTTGACGAGCGTTTAGGGGGGAGCGTGACGTGCGGAATACGGGGGGAGCGTGGCGTGCGTTAGGGGGGAGCGTGGCGTGCGTTTAGGGGGGAGCGTGGCGTGCGTTTAGGGGGGAGCGTGGCGTGCGTTTAGGGGGGAGCGTGGCGTGCGTTTAGGGGGGGAGCGTGGCGTGCGTTTATGGGGGAGCGTGGCGTGCGTTTATGGGGGAGCGTGGCGTGCGTTTATGGGGGAGCGTGGCGTGCGTTTATGGGGGGAGCGTGGCGTGCGTTTATGGGGGAGCGTGGCGTGCGTTTATGGGGGAGCGTGGCGTGCGTTTATGGGGGAGCGTGGCGTGCGTTTATGGGGGAGCGTGGCGTGCGTTTATGGGGGAGCGTGGCGTGCGTTTAGGGGGGAGCGTGGCGTGCGTTTAGGGGGGAGCGTGGCGTGCGTTTAGGGGGGAGCGTGACGTGCGTTTAGGGGGGAGCGTGACGTGCTTTTGGGGGAGCGTGACGTGCGTTTGGGGGAGCGTGACGTGCGTTTGGGGGAGCGTGTGGCGTGCATTTATGGGGGAGACTGTGGGTGCGTTTAGGGGGGAGTGTGGGTGCGTTTAGGGGGGAGTGTGAGTGCGTTTAGGGGGGAGTGTGGGTGCGTTTAGGGGGGAGTGTGGGTGCGTTTAGGGGGGAGTGTGGGTGCGTTTAGGGGGGAGTGTGGGTGCGTTTAGGGGGGAGTGTGGGTGCGTTTAGGGGGGAGTGTGGGTGCGTTTAGGGGGGAGTGTGGGTGCGTTTAGGGGGGAGTGTGGGTGCGTTTAGGGGGGAGTGTGGGTGCGTTTAGGGGGGAGTGTGGGGTGCGTTTAGGGGGGAGTGTGGGTGCGTTTAGGGGGGAGTGTGGGTGCGTTTAGGGGGGAGTGTGGGTGCGTTTAGGGGGGAGTGTGGGTGCGTTTAGGGGGGAGTGTGGGTGCGTTTAGGGGGGAGCGTGGCGTGCGTTTAGGGGGGAGCGTGGCGTGCGTTTATGGGGGAGCGTGGCGTGCGTTTATGGGGGAGCGTGGCGTGCGTTTATGGGGGAGCGTGGCGTTCGTTTATGGGGGAGCGTGACGTGCGTTTATGGGGGAGCGTGACGTGCGTTTATGGGGGAGCGTGGCGTGCGTTTATGGGGGAGCGTGGCGTGCGTTTATGGGGGAGCGTGGCGTGCGTTTATGGGGGAGCGTGGCGTGCGTTTATGGGGGAGCGTGGGTGCGTTTATGGGGAGCGTGACGTGCGTTTAGGGGGGAGCGTGACGTGCGTTTAGGGGGGAGCGTGACGTGCGTTTAGGGGGGAGCGTGGCGTGCGTTTAGGGGGGAGCGTGGCATGCCTTTAAGGGGGAGCGTGGCGTGCGTTTATGGGGGAGCGTGACGTGCGTTTATGGGGGAGCGTGACGTGCGTTTATGGGGGAGCGTGGCGTGCGTTTAGGGGGGAGCGTGACGTGCGTTTATGGGGGAGCGTGACGTGCGTTTATGGGGGAGCGTGGCGTGCGTTTATGGGGGAGCGTGGCGTGCGTTTATGGGGGAGCGTGACGTGCGTTTAGGGGGGAGCGTGGCGTGCGTTTATGGGGGAGCGTGGCGTGCGTTTAGGGGGGAGCGTGGCGTGCGTTTAGGGGGGAGCGTGGCGTGCGTTTAGGGGGGAGCGTGGCGTGCGTTTAGGGGGGAGCGTGGCGTGCGTTTAGGGGGGAGCGTGACGTGCTTTTGGGGGAGCGTGACGTGCGTTTGGGGGAGCGTGGCGTGCATTTATGGGGGAGAGTGTGGGTGCGTTTAGGGGGGAGTGTGGGTGCGTTTAGGGGGGGAGTGTGGGTGCGTTTAGGGGGGAGTGTGGGTGCGTTTAGGGGGGAGTGTGGGTGCGTTTAGGGGGGAGTGTGGGTGCGTTTAGGGGGGAGTGTGGGTGCGTTTATGGGGGAGCGTGACGTGCGTTTATGGGGGAGCGTGACGTGCGTTTATGGGGGAGCGTGGCGTGCGTTTATGGGGGAGCGTGGCGTGCGTTTATGGGGGAGCGTGGCGTGCGTTTATGGGGGAGCGTGGCGTGCGTTTATGGGGGAGCGTGGGTGCGTTTAGGGGGGAGCGTGACGTGCGTTTAGGGGGGGAGCGTGACGTGCGTTTAGGGGGGAGCGTGACGTGCGTTTATGGGGGAGCGTGGCGTGCGTTTAGGGGGGAGCGTGGCGTGCGTTTAGGGGGGAGCGTGGCGTGCCTTTAAGGGGGAGCGTGGCGTGCGTTTATGGGGGAGCGTGACGTGCGTTTATGGGGGAGCGTGACGTGCGTTTATGGGGGAGCGTGGCGTGCGTTTATGGGGGAGCGTGGCGTGCGTTTATGGGGGAGCGTGGCGTGCGTTTAGGGGGGAGCGTGACGTGCGTTTATGGGGGAGCGTGACGTGCGTTTATGGGGGAGCGTGACGTGCGTTTATGGGGGAGCGTGGCGTGCGTTTAGGGGGGAGCGTGGCGTGCGTTTAGGGGGGAGCGTGACGTGCGTTTAGGGGGGAGCGTGACGTGCGTTTAGGGGGGAGCGTGACGTGCGTTTATGGGGGAGCGTGGCGTGCGTTTAGGGGGGAGCGTGGCGTGCGTTTAGGGGGGGAGCGTGGCGTGCCTTTAAGGGGAGCGTGGCGTGCGTTTATGGGGGAGCGTGACGTGCGTTTATGGGGGAGCGTGACGTGCGTTTATGGGGGAGCGTGCGTGCGTTTATGGGGGAGCGTGGCGTGCGTTTAGGGGGGAGCGTGACGTGCGTTTATGGGGGAGCGTGACGTGCGTTTATGGGGGAGCGTGACGTGCGTTTATGGGGGAGCGTGCGTGCGTTTATGGGGGAGCGTGGCGTGCGTTTAGGGGGGAGCGTGGCGTGCGTTTAGGGGGGAGCGTGGCGTGCGTTTAGGGGGGGGAGCGTGGCGTGCGTTTAGGGGGGAGCGTGGCGTGCGTTTAGGGGGAGCGTGACGTGCGTTTAGGGGGGGAGCGTGACGTGCTTTGGGGGAGCGTGACGTGCGTTTGGGGGGAGCGTGTGGCGTGCATTTATGGGGGAGAGTGTGGGTGCGTTTAGGGGGGAGTGTGGGTGCGTTTAGGGGGGAGTGGTGGGTGCGTTAGGGGGGAGTGTGGGTGCGTTTAGGGGGGAGTGTGGGTGCGTTTAGGGGGGAGTGTGGGTGCGTTTAGGGGGAGTGTGGGTGCGTTTAGGGGGGAGTGTGGGTGCGTTTAGGGGGGAGTGTGGGTGCGTTTAAGGGGGAGTGTGGGTGCGTTTAGGGGGGAGTGTGGGTGCGTTTAGGGGGAGTGTGGGTGCGTTTAGGGGGGAGTGTGGGTGCGTTAGGGGGGGAGTGTGGGTGCGTTTAGGGGAGTGTGGGTGCGTTTAGGGGGGAGTGTGGGTGCGTTTAGGGGGAGTGTGGGTGCGTTTAGGGGGGAGTGTGGGTGCGTTTAGGGGGGAGTGTGGGTGCGTTTAGGGGGAGTGTGGTGCGTTTAGGGGGGGAGTGTGGGTGCGTTTAGGGGGGAGTGTGGGTGCGTTTAGGGGGGAGTGTGGGTGCGTTTAGGGGGGAGTGTGGGTGCGTTTAGGGGGAGTGTGGGTGCGTTTAGGGGGGAGTGTGGGTGCGTTAGGGGGGAGTGTGGGTGCGTTTAGGGGGGAGTGTGGGTGCGTTTAGGGGGGAGTGTGGGTGCGTTTAGGGGGGAGTGTGGGTGCGTTTAGGGGGGAGTGTGGGTGCGTTTAGGGGGGAGTGTGGGTGCGTTTAGGGGGGAGTGTGGGTGCGTTTAGGGGGGAGTGTGGGTGCGTTTAGGGGGGAGTGTGGGTGCGTTTAGGGGGGAGTGTGGGTGCGTTTAGGGGGGAGTGTGGGTGCGTTTAGGGGGGAGTGTGGGTGCGTTTAGGGGGGAGTGTGGGTGCGTTTAGGGGGGAGTGTGGGTGCGTTTAGGGGGGAGTGTGGTGCGTTAGGGGGGAGTGTGGGTGCGTTTAGGGGGAGTGTGGGTGCGTTTAGGGGGGAGTGTGGGTGCGTTTAGGGGGGAGTGTGGGTGCGTTTAGGGGGAGTGTGGGTGCTTTAGGGGGGAGTGTGGGTGGCGTTTAGGGGGGAGTGTGGGTGCGTTTAGGGGGGAGGTGTGGGTGCGTTTAGGGGGAGCGTGGCGTGCGTTTAGGGGGGAGCGTGGCGTGCGTTTAGGGGGGAGCGTGGCGTGCGTTTAGGGGGGAGCGTGACGTGCTTTTGGGGGAGCGTGACGTGCGTTTGGGGGAGCGTGGCGTGCATTTATGGGGGAGAGTGTGGGTGCGTTTAGGGGGGAGTGTGGGTGCGTTTAGGGGGAGTGTGGGTGCGTTTAGGGGGGGAGTGTGGGTGCGTTTAGGGGGGAGTGTGGGTGCGTTTAGGGGGGAGTGTGGGGTGCGTTTAGGGGGGAGTGTGGTGCGTTTAGGGGGGAGTGTGGGGTGCGTTTATGGGGGAGCGTGACGTGCGTTTATGGGGGAGCGTGACGTGCGTTTATGGGGGAGCGTGGCGTGCGTTTATGGGGGAGCGTGGCGTGCGTTTATGGGGGAGCGTGGCGTGCGTTTATGGGGGAGCGTGGCGTGCGTTTATGCGGGAGCGTGGGTGCGTTTATGGGGGAGCGTGACGTGCGTTTAGGGGGGAGCGTGACGTGCGTTTAGGGGGGAGCGTGACGTGCCTTTAAGGGGGAGCGTGGCGTGCGTTTATGGGGGAGCGTGACGTGCGTTTATGGGGGAGCGTGACGTGCGTTTATGGGGAGCGTGGGCGTGCCTTTATGGGGGAGCGTGGCGTGCGTTTAGGGGGGAGCGTGCGTGCGTTTAGGGGGGGAGCGTGACGTGCGTTTAATGGGGAGCGTGACGTGCGTTTATGGGGGAGCGTGACGTGCGTTTTATGGGGGAGCGTGGCGTGCGTTTATGGGGGAGCGTGGCGTGCGTTTAGGGGGGAGCGTGACGTGCGTTTAGGGGGGAGCGTGACGTGCGTTTAGGGGGGAGCGTGACGTGCGTTTAGGGGGGGAGCGTGACGTGCGTTTAGGGGGGAGCGTGACGTGCGTTATGGGGGAGCGTGGCGTGCGTTATGGGGGAGCGTGGCGTGCGTTTAGGGGGAGCGTGGCGTGCCTTAAGGGGGAGCGTGGCGTGCGTTTATGGGGGAGCGTGGCGTGCGTTTATGGGGGAGCGTGACGTGCGTTTATGGGGGAGCGTGGCGTGCGTTTAGGGGGAGCGTGGCGTGCGTTTAGGGGGGGAGCGTGACGTGCGTTTAGGGGGGAGCGTGACGTGCGTTTATGGGGGAGCGTGACGTGCGTTTATGGGGGAGCGTGGCGTGCGTTTATGGGGGAGCGTGGCGTGCGTTTAGGGGGGAGCGTGGCGTGCGTTTAGGGGGGAGCGTGGCGTGCGTTTAGGGGGGAGCGTGGCGTGCGTTTAGGGGGGAGCGTGGCGTGCGTTTAGGGGGGAGCGTGGCGTGCGTTTAGGGGGGAGCGTGGCGTGCGTTTAGGGGGGGAGCGTGCGTGCGTTTAGGGGGGAGCGTGACGTGCGTTTGGGGGAGCGTGACGTGCGTTTGGGGGAGCGTGTGGCGTGCATTTATGGGGAGAGTGTGGGGTGCGTTTAGGGGGAGTGTGGGTGCGTTTAGGGGGGGAGTGTGAGTGCGTTTAGGGGGGGAGTGTGAGTGCGTTTAGGGGGGAGTGTGGGTGCGTTTAGGGGGGAGTGTGGGTGCGTTTAGGGGGGAGTGTGGGTGCGTTTAGGGGGGAGTGTGGGTGCGTTTAGGGGGGAGTGTGGGTGCGTTTAGGGGGGAGTGTGGGTGCGTTTAGGGGGGAGTGTGGGTGCGTTTAGGGGGGAGTGTGGGTGCGTTTAGGGGGGGAGTGTGGGTGCGTTTAGGGGGGAGTGTGGGTGCGTTTAGGGGGGAGTGTGGTGCGTTTAGGGGGGAGTGTGGGTGCGTTTAGGGGGAGTGTGGGTGCGTTTAGGGGGGAGTGTGGGTGCGTTTAGGGGGAGTGTGGGTGCGTTTAGGGGGGAGTGTGGGTGCTTTAGGGGGAGTGTGGGTGCGTTTAGGGGGGAGTGTGGGTGCGTTTAGGGGGGGAGTGTGGGTGCGTTTAGGGGGGAGTGTGGGTGCGTTTAGGGGGAGTGTGGGTGCGTTTAGGGGGGGAGTGTGGGTGCGTTTAGGGGGGGAGTGTGGGTGCGTTTAGGGGGGAGTGTGGACGTGCGTTTAGGGGGGAGTGTGACGTGCGTTTAGGGGGGAGTGTGGGTGCGTTTTAGGGGGGAGTGTGGGGTGCGTTTAGGGGGGGAGTGTGGGTGCGTTTAGGGGGGAGTGTGGGTGCGTTTAGGGGGGAGCGTGGGTGCGTTTAGGGGGGAGCGTGGCGTGCGTTTAGGGGGGAGCGTGGCGTGCGTTTAGGGGGGAGCGTGGCGTGCGTTTATGGGGGAGCGTGGCGTTCGTTTATGGGGGAGCGTGGCGTTCGTTTATGGGGGAGCGTGACGTGCGTTTATGGGGGAGCGTGACGTGCGTTTATGGGGGAGCGTGGCGTGCGTTTATGGGGGAGCGTGGCGTGCGTTTATGGGGGAGCGTGGCGTGCGTTTATGGGGGAGCGTGGGTGCGTTTATGGGGGAGCGTGACGTGCGTTTATGGGGGAGCGTGACGTGCGTTTAGGGGGGGAGCGTGGCGTGCGTTTAGGGGGGAGCGTGGCGTGCCTTTAGGGGGGAGCGTGGCGTGCGTTTATGGGGGAGCGTGACGTGCGTTTATGGGGAGCGTGGCGTGCGTTTATGGGGGAGCGTGGCGTGCGTTTATGGGGAAGCGTGACGTGCGTTTATGGGGGAGCGTGACGTGCGTTTATGGGGGAGCGTGACGTGCGTTTATGGGGAGCGTGGCGTGCGTTTATGGGGAGCGTGGCGTGCGTTTAGGGGGGAGCGTGGCGTGCGTTTAGGGGGGAGCGTGGCGTGCGTTTAGGGGGGGAGCGTGGCGTGCGTTTAGGGGGGGAGCGTGGCGTGCGTTTAGGGGGGAGCGTGGCGTGCGTTTAGGGGGGAGCGTGACGTGCTTTTGGGGGAGCGTGACGTGCGTTTGGGGGAGCGTGGCGTGCGTTTATGGGGGAGAGTGTGGGTGCGTTTAGGGGGGAGTGTGGGTGCGTTTAGGGGGGAGTGTGGGTGCGTTTAGGGGGGAGCGTGACGTGCGTTTATGGGGGAGCGTGACGTGCGTTTATGGGGGAGCGTGACGTGCGTTTATGGGGGAGCGTGACGTGCGTTTATGGGGGAGCGTGGCGTGCGTTTATGGGGGAGCGTGGCGTGCGTTTATGGGGGAGCGTGGCGTGCGTTTATGGGGGAGCGTGGCGTGCGTTTATGGGGGAGCGTGGCGTGCGTTTATGGGGGAGCGTGGCGTGCGTTTAGGGGGGAGCGTGACGTGCGTTTAGGGGGGAGCGTGACGTGCGTTTAGGGGGGAGCGTGACGTGCGTTTAGGGGGGAGCGTGACGTGCGTTTAGGGGTGAGCGTGACGTGCGTTTATGGGGGAGCGTGGCGTGCGTTTAGGGGGGAGCGTGGCGTGCGTTTAGGGGGGAGCGTGGCGTGCCTTTAAGGGGGAGCGTGGCGTGCCTTTAAGGGGGAGCGTGGCGTGCGTTTATGGGGGAGCGTGACGTGCGTTTACGGGGGAGCGTGGCGTGCGTTTACGGGGGAGCGTGGCGTGCGTTTACGGGGGAGCGTGGCGTGCGTTTAGGGGGGAGCGTGACGTGCGTTTATGGGGGAGCGTGACGTGCGTTTATGGGGGAGCGTGGCGTGCGTTTATGGGGGAGCGTGGCGTGCGTTTATGGGGGAGCGTGGCGTGCGTTTAGGGGGGAGCGTGGCGTGCGTTTAGGGGGGAGCGTGGCGTGCGTTTAGGGGGAGCGTGGCGTGCGTTTAGGGGGGAGCGTGGCGTGCGTTTAGGGGGGAGCGTGGCGTGCGTTTAGGGGGGAGCGTGGCGTGCGTTTAGGGGGGAGCGTGACGTGCGTTTAGGGGGGGAGCGTGACGTGCTTTTGGGGGAGCGTGACGTGCGTTTGGGGGAGCGTGTGGCGTGCATTTATGGGGGGTAGTGTGGGTGCGTTTAGGGGGGAGTGTGGGTGCGTTTAGGGGGGAGTGTGGGTGCGTTTAGGGGGGAGTGTGGGTGCGTTTAGGGGGGAGTGTGGGGTGCGTTAGGGGGGAGTGTGGGTGCGTTTAGGGGGGAGTGTGGGTGCTTTAGGGGGGAGTGTGGTGCGTTTAGGGGGGAGTGTGGGTGCGTTTAGGGGGGAGTGTGGGTGCGTTTAGGGGGGAGTGTGGGTGCGTTTAGGGGGGAGTGTGGGTGCGTTTAGGGGGGAGTGTGGGTGCGTTTTAGGGGGGAGTGGGGTGCGTTTAGGGGGGAGTGTGGGGTGCGTTTAGGGGGGGAGTGTGGGTGCGTTTAGGGGGGAGTGTGGGTGCGTTAGGGGGGAGTGTGGTGCGTTTAGGGGGAGTGTGGGTGCGTTTAGGGGGGAGTGTGGGTGCGTTTAGGGGGGAGCGTGACGTGCGTTTAGGGGGGAGCGTGGCGTGCGTTTAGGGGGGAGCGTGGCGTGCGTTTTAGGGGGGAGCGTGGCGTGCCTTTAAGGGGGAGCGTGGCGTGCGTTATGGGGGAGCGTGGCGTGCGTTTATGGGGAGCGTGGCGTGCGTTTATGGGGGAGCGTGGCGTGCGTTTATGGGGGAGCGTGGCGTGCGTTTATGGGGGAGCGTGACGTGCGTTTATGGGGGAGCGTGAACGTGCGTTTAGGGGGGGAGCGTGGCGTGCGTTTAGGGGGGAGCGTGGCGTGCGTTTAGGGGGGAGCGTGACGTGCTTTTGGGGAGCGTGACGTGCGTTTGGGGGAGCGTGGCGTGCATTTATGGGGGAGAGTGTGGGTGCGTTTAGGGGGGAGTGTGGGTGTGTTTAGGGGGGAGTGTGGGTGCGTTTAGGGGGGAGTGTTGGTGCGTTAGGGGGGAGTGTGGGTGCGTTTAGGGGGAGTGTGGGTGCGTTTAGGGGGGAGTGTGGGTGCGTTTAGGGGGGAGTGTGGGTGCGTTTAGGGGGGAGTGTGGGTGCGTTTAGGGGGAGTGTGGGTGCGTTTAGGGGGGAGTGTGGGTGCGTTTAGGGGGGAGCGTGGCGTGCGTTTAGGGGGGAGCGTGGCGTGCGTTTATGGGGGGAGCGTGGCGTGCGTTTATGGGGGAGCGTGGCGTGCGTTTATGGGGGAGCGTGGCGTGCGTTTAGGGGGGGAGCGTGACGTGCGTTTAGGGGGGGGAGCGTGACGTGCGTTTAGGGGGGAGCGTGACGTGCGTTTAGGGGGGAGCGTGACGTGCGTTTAGGGGGGAGCGTGGCGTGCGTTTAGGGGGGAGCGTGGCGTGCGTTTAGGGGGGGAGCGTGGCGTGCCTTTAAGGGGGAGCGTGGCGTGCGTTTATGGGGGAGCGTGACGTGCGTTTACGGGGGAGCGTGGCGTGCGTTTACGGGGGAGCGTGGCGTGCGTTTACGGGGGAGCGTGGCGTGCGTTTACGGGGGGAGCGTGGCGTGCGTTTAGGGGGGGAGCGTGACGTGCGTTTAGGGGGGAGCGTGGCGTGCGTTTATGGGGGAGCGTGGCGTGCGTTTAGGGGGGAGCGTGGCGTGCGTTTAGGGGGGAGCGTGGCGTGCGTTTAGGGGGGAGCGTGGCGTGCGTTTAGGGGGGAGCGTGGCGTGCGTTTAGGGGGGAGCGTGGCGTGCGTTTAGGGGGGAGCGTGACGTGCGTTTAGGGGGGAGCGTGACGTGCTTTTGGGGGGAGCGTGACGTGCGTTTGGGGGAGCGTGTGGCGTGCATTTATGGGGGGTAGTGTGGGTGCGTTTAGGGGGGAGTGTGGGTGCGTTTAGGGGGGGAGTGTGGGTGCGTTTAGGGGGAGTGTGGGTGCGTTTAGGGGGGAGTGTGGGTGCGTTTAGGGGGGAGTGTGGGTGCGTTTAGGGGGGAGTGTGGGTGCGTTTAGGGGGGAGTGTGGGTGCTTTAGGGGGGAGTGTGGGTGCGTTTAGGGGGGGGAGTGTGGGTGCGTTTAGGGGGGAGTGTGGGTGCGTTTAGGGGGAGTGTGGGTGCGTTAGGGGGAGTGTGGGTGCGTTTAGGGGGGAGTGTGGGTGCGTTTAGGGGGGAGCGTGACGTGCGTTTAGGGGGGGAGCGTGGCGTGCGTTTAGGGGGGAGCGTGGCGTGCGTTTAGGGGGGAGCGTGGCGTGCCTTTAAGGGGGAGCGTGGCGTGCGTTTATGGGGGAGCGTGGCGTGCGTTTATGGGGGAGCGTGGCGTGCGTTTATGGGGGAGCGTGGCGTGCGTTTATGGGGGAGCGTGACGTGCGTTTATGGGGGAGCGTGACGTGCGTTTAGGGGGGGAGCGTGGCGTGCGTTTAGGGGGGGAGCGTGGCGTGCGTTTAGGGGGGAGCGTGCGTGCGTTTAGGGGGGAGCGTGACGTGCTTTTGGGGGAGCGTGACGTGCGTTTGGGGGAGCGTGGCGTGCATTTATGGGGGAGAGTGTGGGTGCGTTTAGGGGGGAGTGTGGGTGCGTTTAGGGGGGAGTGTTGGTGCGTTAGGGGGGGAGTGTGGGTGCGTTTAGGGGGGGAGTGTGGGTGCGTTTAGGGGGGAGTGTGGGTGCGTTTAGGGGGGAGCGTGGCGTGCGTTTAGGGGGGAGCGTGGCGTGCGTTTAGGGGGGAGCGTGGCGTGCGTTTAGGGGGGAGCGTGGCGTGCGTTTAGGGGGGAGCGTGGCGTGCGTTTAGGGGGGAGCGTGGCGTGCGTTTAGGGGGGAGCGTGACGTGCGTTTATGGGGGAGCGTGACGTGCGTTTATGGGGGAGCGTGACGTGCGTTTATGGGGGAGCGTGGCGTGCGTTTATGGGGGAGCGTGGCGTGCGTTTATGGGGGAGCGTGGCGTGCGTTTATGGGGGAGCGTGGTTGCGTTTAGGGGGGAGCGTGACGTGCGTTTAGGGGGGAGCGTGACGTGCGTTTAGGGGGGAGCGTGACGTGCGTTTATGGGGGAGCGTGGCGTGCGTTTATGGGGGAGCGTGACGTGCGTTTATGGGGAGCGTGACGTGCGTTTATGGGGGAGCGTGACGTGCGTTTATGGGGGAGCGTGGCGTGCGTTTATGGGGGAGCGTGGCGTGCGTTTATGGGGGAGCGTGGCGTGCGTTTAGGGGGGAGCGTGGCGTGCGTTTAGGGGGAGCGTGACGTGCGTTTAGGGGGGAGCGTGGCGTGCGTTTAGGGGGGAGCGTGGCGTGCGTTTAGGGGGGAGCGTGGCGTGCCTTTAAGGGGGAGCGTGGCGTGCGTTTATGGGGGAGCGTGCGTGCGTTTATGGGGGAGCGTGGCGTGCGTTTATGGGGGAGCGTGGCGTGCGTTTAGGGGGGAGCGTGACGTGCGTTTATGGGGGAGCGTGACGTGCGTTTATGGGGGAGCGTGGCGTGCGTTTATGGGGGAGCGTGGCGTGCCGTTTATGGGGGAGCGTGGCGTGCGTTTAGGGGGGAGCGTGGCGTGCGTTTAGGGGGGAGCGTGGCGTGCGTTTAGGGGGGAGCGTGGCGTGCGTTTAGGGGGGAGCGTGGCGTGCGTTTAGGGGGGAGCGTGACGTGCTTTTGGGTTAGCGTGACGTGCGTTTGGGGGAGCGTGGCGTGCATTTATGGGGGAGAGTGTGGGTGCATTTAGGGGGAGAGTGTGGTGTGCATTTAGGTGTCTGTATTGTGTTTAGGGATGTGTGTGCGTGTCTTTAGGTATTTAGGTGTTTGTGTTTGGGCATGTGTCCGTCTTTAGGTGCACTTGTGTGTTTAAGCGCAGCTGTGTTTGTGCTACTGTCTGCGTGTGCATTGTCTACGTGTGCATCTGTGCGTGTTGTCACATGCGTGTTTATGTGTACATTTGCACGTCAGTATGTTTACATATTTTCCGTACGAGCTTCCTGTGTATCTTTACGAGCACGTGTCTCGCAGTCTCCTGCAGTGTTGTGCAATTCAGAGACCGAGTTGTTTGCGATCTTCTGTTTCCCTGACAGTTTGATGTTCTATTTGTCAAGGTCATACGTGTTCAGAGCCCAGACTCAGGAAATCAAAGAGCGTGGTGGAAACCAAACCAATGGCATTGACTTCTTCATCACCCAGGAGCGAATCATCTTTCTGGACACTCAGGTGTGGCACTCTCTCTCTCGCTCTCTCTGCTTTCTCAGTTGGTGAATTGGGATAACCAATTCTGACAGCAAATGTATCTCCGCGTGCCGTTGGATCCTTCCTGTGTTGAAATGGAGACACCTTTCCCGATTCGGTCTGTTTGTCCTGGTTTGTGAACCCCTGTCGCTCTTCTCCGCCGTATTTGAGCAGGTCACCATTCTCTCCAACAGGACGGAGAAGGAGGATTTAACCTTGTGTCTTTCACCCTCCTCACTGCAGCCTATCTTGAGTCCTGCTGTGCTCGATCACCTGATCAACAATGACCGGAAGCTTCCGCCAGAATACAGTCTTCCGCACACCTATGTGGAGATGCAGGTAACTGGTGACTTGGTTTTATTGGTGCTTTATCAAGTGGTTACCCCCCCCAGCTCCCTCTCCCACTGTTCGCCTGCCTCCCCACTCTTCTTCCAACCATCTTGACCACCCCCCCTCCCCCCACCCCCCACCCCCCCCACTTTCTCCTTCCCCCCCTCCACTTTCTCCTTGCCCCCCCCCACTTTCCTCCTCCCCCCCCACTTTCTCCTCCCCCCCACTTTCTCCTTCCCCCCCCCACTTTCTCCTCCCACCCCACTTTCTCCTCCCCCCCCACTTTCTCCTTCCCCCCCCCACTTTCTCCTCCCCCCCACTTTCTCCTTCCCCCCCACTTTCTCCTTCCCCCCCACTTTCTCCTTCCCCCCCCACTTTCTCCTTCCCCCCCCCCACTTTCTCCTCCCCCCCCCACTTTCTCCTCCCCCCCCACTTTCTCCTTCCCCCCCCCCCACTTTCTCCTTCCCCCCCCCCCACTTTCTCCTTCCCCCCCCCCACTTTCTCCTCCCCCCCACTTTCTCCTTCCCCCCCTCCACTTTCTCCTTGCCCCCCCCACTTTCTCCTCCCCCCCCACTTTCTCCTCCCCCCCCACTTTCTCCTTCCCCCCCCCACTTTCTCCTCCCCCCCACTTTCTCCTTCCCCCCCCTCCCCCCCCACCTTCTCCTCCCCCCCCCACTTTCTCCTTCCCCCCCCACTTTCTCCTCCCCCCCCCACTTTCTCCTTCCCCCCTCCCCCCCCACTTTCTCCTTCCCCCCCTCCCCCCCC
>NC_054495.1:736264-819138 GCF_017639515.1 Carcharodon carcharias
CCCCCCCTCCCCCCCCCCACTTTCCCCCTCCCCACCCCCACTTTCTCCTTCCCCCCCTCCCCACCCCACCCCACCCCCCTTTCTCCTCCCCCCCCCACTTTCTCCTCCCCCCCCCCCCACTTTCTCCTTCCCCCCCCCCACTTTCTCCTCCCCCCCCCCCACTTTCTCCTTCCCCCTCCCCACTTTCTCCTTCCGCCCCCTCCCCACTTTCTCCTTACCCCCCCCCCGCTTCCACAGCCATCCCCATGTCTAACATGCAGCATCTCCTGTGCCCGCAGTCTCTCCAGATGGCGGCTTTCCTGTTCACTGTGTGCCACGCTGTCCTCCTGGTCCAGGACTGGTTCACCGACCTCAACCTGTACAGGTAGGGACTGGACAGGAGTTAACTGGGCGAGCCCGGTCCCACTCAGCTGGACAGCCGAGTGGAGACGTGGGGGAGGGAGCTGTAGGCGCGAGGGGCGGTGTGGGTGGATGGGTGGGTAGGAGTTGACCAAGTGAGAGGCTGTGCAGAGAGGGCAAGGAGAGGAGTCTCTCTCGGTAACTCCAGTTCGCTCTCTCTCTGTCCACCTTCCTCTCTCGATCGTGCTCTCTCGTTTTCGCTCACTTTGTCTTGTGCTCCCTCTCCCTGGCTCTCACGGAGCCCATCTCTAATTGTCCTCGAACTGAGTGATTAGCTCAGCCATTTCGGAGAGTGAACCACGTTGCTGTGGGCCTGGAGTCACGTGTAGGCCAGACGGAGTGCGGGGTGTGGGGTGGGGGAAAGATTTCCCTCCCCTAAAGGGCATTAGTGAACCAGATGATCGACCAGAACAATCGATGATAGTTTCAAGGTCAGGAAACTGGCTCTTGTATTCCAGGTTTTTTGGATTATTTATTGGATTTAACTCCTGCTGTGGGATTTGAACCAGTGTCCCCAGAGCAATAGCCTGGGCCTTAGCATTACTAGTCCAGCGACGTTACCACTTCGCCAACGCCTCCCCGTTGCAGCTCCTTCGTTGCACCCACTCCAAAGCAAGCACGTGCTCCCTGAAGTCGGACACCCGAAGCTGTGCCCATTGAGAGCTCCTGTACAAATACCTGACCTAGCGTCGCTTTTAACCCCCGAGCCCTCCGAGGACAGCCCCGTGGAGCACAGGCGCGGGGACTGAACGCGGAGCCCTGGTCGGAACCCGCGCGGCGCAGTGCAGTCCCACGTCGGAGAGCTGACCAGAGTCCGGGGGTTAGAGGTGCCGTTGGAATTTGGCTGTGGATCTGATTCCAGGGAGTGCTGGAGCTGAATCAGTACGATTTGGCTGTTTACTGCAACGAGCCTGGGAAAGCAATCAGCCCTCTTGGCTCCCTCGGCCTCGATGCTGGATAGCTCCTTGGGAACCGGTCAGGATTTGGATTGGAGACGGAGACAGAAGCAGACCTGCATTTGTATAGCGACCCTTGGATGACCCCAGGCCTGTGATTCATTTTTCGAGTGACTGTGAATTAAGACAATTATCTGCTCATTTTAGTGATGTTGGTTGAGGGATAAGTATTGGCCCCAGATCCACTGGGGAGAACGCCGCCCCCACCCTGCTCTTTTTCCAAATATTGGCCATAGGATCTTTCACACCCCTTGAGGGCAAATTCAACAGTGCGTCACTCCCACAGTACTGACCCTCCGACAGTGCAGCAATCCCTCAGTACTGACTGTCCGACAGTGCAGCACTCCCTCAGTACTGACCCTCCGACAGTGCAGCACTCCCTCAGTACTGACCCTCCGACAGTGCAGCATTCCCTCAGTACTGACCCTCCGACAGTGCAGCACTCCCTCAGTACTGACCCTCCGACAGTGCAGCACTCCCTCAGTACTGACCCTCCGACAGTGCAGCACTCCCTCAGTACTGACCCTTCGACATTGCAGCACTCCCTCAGTACTGACCCTCCGACAGTGCAGCACTCCCTCAGTACTGACCCTCCGACAGTGCAGCACTCCCTCAGTACTGACCCTCCGACAGTGCGGCACTCCCTCAGTACTGACCCTCCGACAGTGCGGCACTCCCTCAGTACTGACCCTCCGACAGTGCGGCACTCCCTCAGTACTGACCCTCCGACAGTGCGGCACTCCCTCAGTACTGACCCTCCGACAGTGCGGCACTCCCTCAGTACTGACCCTCCGACAGTGCGGCACTCCCTCAGTACTGACCCTCCGACAGTGCGGCACTCCCTCAGTACTGACCCTCCGACAGTGCGGCACTCCCTCAGTACTGACCCTCCGACAGTGCGGCACTCCCTCAGTACTGACCCTCCGACAGTGCAGCACTCCCTTAGTACTGACCCTCCGACAGTGCAGCACTCCCTCAGTACTGACCGTCCGACAGTGCAGCACTCCCTCAGTACTGACCCTCCGACATTGCAGCACTCCCTCAGTACTGACCCTCCGACAGTGCAGCACTCCCTCAGTACTGACCCTCCGACAGTGCAGCACTCCCTCAGTACTGACCCTCCGACAGTGCAGCACTCCCTCAGTACTGACCCTCCGACAGTGCAGCACTCCCTCAGTACTGACCCTCCGACAGTGCAGCACTCCCTCAGTACTGACCCTCCGACAGTGCAGCACTCCCTCAGCACTGACCCCCCCGACAGTGCAGCACTCCCTCAGTACTGACCCTCCGACAGTACAGCGCTCCCTCAGCACTGACCCTCTGACAGTGCAGCGCTCCCTCAGCACTGACCCTCTGACAGTGCAGCGCTCCCTTAGCACTGACCCCTGACAGTGCAGCACTCCCTCAGTACTGACCCTCCGATGGTGCAGCACTCCCTCAGTACTGACCCTCTGCCAGTGCATCAATCCCTCAGTACTGACCCTCCGACAGTGCAGCACTCCCTTAGTACCGACCCTCTGACAGTGCATCACTCCCTCAGTGCTGACCCTCCGACAGTGCAGCACTCCCTCAGTACTGAAATTGTGGGAATGTTTCCCTGGATGATGAGGCTGGAGTCCATGACCCTGGGGGCATGAGCACAATCCCCTCACTCTGCGCTGAGAGAGAGAGAGATTGCTAAACCCTTGGAGCCACTCTGACACCGAGGAGTATCACTGTTGGCCTCAGTGCCCAAGTCAATGGGAAACGATCAGCCGGTGCCTCTACTGCTGTTGCCGGTGACGTCTCTGCTCGACACTGCTCAGTGTCTAAGGTCACACTGGGCTGGGGCTCCAGAGGGCAGTTGTTACCTGTGGAAGACAGCAGGAGGCAGCATCATCAATGGAGAGGCAGCAACATGCCGCTGGTGCAAGCGTTGCAAAACACTCGTGTCTGTTTCTCTTTTCTTCTTGCACAGGTTTCTCCAGACAGCCGAAATGCTGAAGCCCTCGACTCCCTCGCCCAGTCACGAGTCGAGCGGTGGTCCAGGGTCTGAGGAAGGCACGGAATACTACCCCAACGTCGGTAAGGCAGCGGGAGTTGGGTTTCGCTGATGGTTGCACCTTTGACGTTGAGACCAGCCCTGGCAGTGCAGCTTCTGTGGGTCGGGGATAGACCAGGCCGACAGGCCTCTGCGCTCTCGTGTCATGCAGCCCCTTTTGTTTCATCCGTTCAAGGGAACTGGGCTTTCGCTGGCAAGATCAGCATTTATTGCCCATCCCTAATTGCCCCTTGAGAAGGAGGTGGTGAGCTGCCTTCTTGAACCGCTGCAGTCCATGTGGTGTAGGTACACCCACAGTGCTGTTAGGGAGGGAGTCACAGGATTTTGACGCAGCGACAGTGAAGGAACGGCCAATATATTTTCAAGTCAGGATGGTGTGTACTATTGATTTGAAAAGTCCAAGGGTAAAGATGACGATAAGAGATAGGGCAGTGCATTGGGTTGGTCAGTGGACTGAGTCGAGGAAGAACAGGAGGCCATTCAGCTCCTTGAAACTGCTCCACCATTGCGTCAGCTCATGCTTGATAGGGACTGTGTAGAGGGAGCTTTACTCTGTATCTAACCCCGTGCTGTACCTGTCCTGGGAGTGTTTGATGGGGACATTGCAGAGGGAGATTTACTCTGTATCTAACCCCATGCTGTACCTGTCCTGGGAGTGTTTGATGGGGACAGTGTAGAGGGAGCTTTACTCTATAGATAACCCCGTGCTGTACCTGTCCTGGGAGTGTTTGATGGGGACAGTGCAGAGGGAGCTTTACTCTGTATCTAACCCCATGCTGTACCTGTCCTGGGAGTGTTTGATGGGGACAGTGCAGAGGGAGCTTTACTCTGTATCTAACCCCATGCTGTACCTGTCCTGGGAGTGTTTGATGGGGACAGTGTAGAGGGAGCTTTACTCTGTATCTAACCCCGTGCTGTACCTGCCCTGGGAGTGTTTGATGGAGACAGTGTAGAGGGAGCTTTACTCTGTATCTAACCCCGTGCTGTACCTGCCCTGGGAGTGTTTGATGTTCCATTAAAGAAGAACGGTCTGACCTTGGTATACTGACATTGTGCCCCTGAAATGGAAACGTGTTCCGTTCACAGTGGTGATCGTCCCCGCTTAACGAATGCAGGTATTTCTCGTGTATTAGCAGAGGACAGTATAGTGTTGTGATTTATTGATGCTAAATTTTCGGGTTTTGGTGATGAAGAGGAGACTGAGTGAGCTGAGGAGAATGTTGGGTTGGAGGGCGAGAGAGTGCAATGAGTGAGAAAACATCCGAGTCCTGTC
Source organism: Carcharodon carcharias (assembly GCF_017639515.1). Classification (NCBI taxonomy): domain Eukaryota; kingdom Metazoa; phylum Chordata; class Chondrichthyes; order Lamniformes; family Lamnidae; genus Carcharodon; species Carcharodon carcharias. The sequence goes on from NC_054495.1 coordinate 740,934, forward strand.
TGAGTTTGCGGCTGAGTTTGTGACGGTGAAACAATGGTCTGTGTGTCAACAACTGATCTACTAACGATTAGACTTAAGGTCGTCCATCTGTTTATAATTTTTCTGAAAACCGCTTAATTTCTGCTCAGCCAGCCTCGCCACACCCTCCTCTGAAAAATTTCAGGGAGTCCAAAACTCTGCTGCCCTGTAACCTGACCCGCACTGAGTCCCCTGCACCCATCAATCCCTGTCACTTGCTGACCTACATTTGTTCCTGATCCGGTCATGCCTCCATTTCAAAATTCTCATCCTTGTTTTTAAATTCCTCCCTGGTTTCACCCCTCCCTATCTCTGTAACCTCCTCCAGCCCCTACAACCCTCCCTATCTCTGTAACCTCCTCCAGCCCCTACAACCCTCCCTATCTCTGTAACCTCCTCCACCCCTACAACCCTCCCTATCTCTGTAACCTCCTCCAGCCCCTACAACCCGCACTATCTTTGTAAACTCCTCCAGCCCTTACAACCCTCCCTATCTCTGTAACCTCCTCCAGCCCCTACAACCCTCCCTGTCTCTGTAACCTCCTCCAGCCCCTACAACCCTCCCTGTCTCTGTAACCTCCTCCAGCACCTACAACTCTCCCTATTTCTGAAACCTCCTCCAGCCCATACAAACCTCCCTATCTCTGTAACCTCCTCCAGCACCTACAACTCTCCCTATTTCTGTAACCTCCTCCAGCCCATACAAACCTCCCTATCTCTGTAACCTCCTCCAGCCCATATAACCCTCCCTATCTCTGTAACCTCCTCCAGCCCCTACAACCCTCCCTATCTCTGTAACCTCCTCTAGTCCCTACAATCCTTCCTATCTCCGTAACCTCCTCCAGCCCCTACAACCCTCGCTATCTCTGTAACCTCCTCCAGCCCCTACAACCCTCGCTATCTCTGTAACCTCCTCCAGTCCCTACAACCCTCCCTATCTCTGTAACCTCCTACAGCCTTCCCTATCTCCATAACATCCTCCAGCTCCTACAACCCTCCCTATCTCAGTAACCTCCTCCAGCCCCTACAACCCTCCCTATCTCTGTAACTTCCTCCAGCCCCTACAACCATCCCTATCCCTGTAACCTCATCCAGCCCCTACAACCCTCCCTATCTCTGTAACCTCCTCCAGTCCCTACAACCCTCCCTATCTCTTTAACCTCCTCCAACCCCTACAACCTCCCTATCTCTGTAACCTCCTCCAGCCCCTACAACCCTCCCTATCTCTGTAACCTCCTCCAGTCCCTACAACCCTCCCTATCTCTGTAACCTCCTCTAGTCCCTACAACCCTTCCTATCTCCGTAACCTCCTCCAGCCCCTACAACCCTCGCTATCTCTGTAACCTCCTCCAGCCCCTACAACCCTCGCTATCTCTGTAACCTCCTCCAGTCCCTACAACCCTCCCTATCTCTGTAACCTCCTCCAGTCCCTACAACCCTCCCTATCTCTAACCTCCGGCAGCCCCTACAACCCTCCTTATCTCTGTAACCTCCTACAGCCCCTTCAACACTCCCTATCTCTGTAACCTCCTCCAGTCCCTACAACCCTGCCTATCTCTGTAACCTCCTACAGCCCCTACAACCCCCCCCCTATCTCTGTAACCTCCTCCAGCCCCTACAACCCTCCCTATCTCTGTAACCTTCTCCTACAACTCTCCGAGATTTCTGCACTCCTCCAATTCCGGCTTCTTGTCCATCCCTCGATTCCTATTCATTCCCCATTGGCGGCTGTGCCTTCAGCTACCTGGGGCCCTAAGCCCTGGAATTCCCACCCTAAACCTCTCCACCTCTCTCTTTATCTCTCTCTCTCTTTGATTCTCTCTCTTTGTCTCTCTCTCTCTCTATCTATAGATTCATAGAGTCATAGAGGTCTACAGCACAGAAATAGGCCCTTTGGCCCCTCGAGTATGTGCCAGTCAAATAAGTACCTAACTAATCTAATCCCATTTCCCTCTCTCTCTCTCTCTCTCTCTTTGTCTCTATCTCTCTCCCTTCCTTTAAGACAATCCTTAAAAAAACACCCTCTTTGACTGAGTTCTTGGCCACCTTGTTCCTAATGTCTCCTTATGTGGCTTGGGGTCAAATTTTGACTGAGAATGCTCATGTGAAGCTCCTTGCAGTGTTTTATTATGTTTGTTTTTAATTGCAAGCTGTTTTTTTTAAATGGAGAAGCACTGGTAAATATAAGGTCTGAAGTGCAGTGTCAGCGGTTGCTCAGTGGGTGGCACTCTTGCCTCCGAGTCGATTGGTTGTTGGCTCCCGCCCCCATTCCAGAGACTTGAGCTGTAAAATTTAGACTGACACTCCCAGTGCAGTACTGAGGGAGTGCAGCACTGTTGAAAGTGCCGTCTTTCAGAAGAGACATTAAACTGAGGCCCCCATCTGCCCGCCCAGGTGGATGTAAAGATCCCACAGCCACTTTTTACCCCTCAGATCAAATTTTTGTTTTGATGATGTTGATTATTGTTTTCCCATTGCTGTTTGTGGGAGCTTCCTGTGCACAAAAGAGTAAAGAATAGAAGTCCAAAGGAGGTGCAAGTCATTGAAGGTGGCAGGACAGGTTGAGAGAGGGGTTAATAAAGCATACCGCACCCTAGGCTTTATTAGTAAGGACATTGAGTACAATAGCAAGGAGATTATGGTGAGCCTTTATAAAACACTGGCTCGGCCTCAACTGGAGTATTATGTTCAATTCTGCACTTTGGGGTCAAAATCCTGGGACTCCCTCCCTAACAGCACTGTGGGTGTACCTACACCACAGGGACTGCAGCGGTTCAAGAAGGCAGCTCACCCCCACCTTCTCAAGGGGCAATTAGGGATGGGCAATAAATGCTGGGCGCAGCCAGCGGCGCCCACATCCCATGAATGAATTTTAAAAAGTGAAGGGCTTTAAAGCGGGTGCAGAGAAAGATTCATGAGAATGGCTCCCGGGATGAGTAACTTCAGTTCCGTGGATGGATTGGAGAAGCTGGGACCGTTCTCCTTGGAGACGAGAAGGTTGAGAGGAGATTTGATAGAGGTGTTCAACACCATGAGGGGGTCTGGTCAGAGTGGATAGGGAGAAACTGAGACACCACCTGGCGAAAGGATTGAGAACCAGAGAACAGCGATATAAGGGGCTTGATGACCGAACCAGAGTCGACATGAGATAAAAGATTTGCACTCATTGAGTGGTTAGGATCTGGAATACGCTGAGAGTGTGGCAGAGGCAGGTTCAATTAGGACTTTCAGAATGGAATTGGATCATTACCTGAAGAGGAAAAAATTGCAGGGCTATGAGAGAAAGGCTAGAGAGTGGGAGTAGCTCCTCTCTTGCAGAGAGCTGGCGTGGATACGAGGGGCCTCCTGTGCTGTAACAGTAGCTGCAGCATTGGCTGTGAAGTGCTTTGGAACATCCTGAAGAGTTTCAACTGCCCTCCCCTCGGTGCACTGCTGTCTAACTCTCCCCACTTCCATACAGTTTTCCTGCAGAATAAAGCCCGGCGGGAGGATTTCTGCCCTCCAAACCTCAAGAAGATGCACACGGTCATCGACAAGCTCATGCTGCACTCGCACCTCAAGTACAAAGGTAATCGCGCTTCACGCTGTAATCATGTGGCACACAAGTGACCCCTGTGTCTCGCACCATGTTGGTCCCAAATGATTCGGACTCCAAGCTTTTCTGCAATGGCAAATGACTAAAGTTAGCACAGGGATGGAGAGACCTTGGCGTGTTGCGTACACAGATCTTTAAGGATGCCAGGATAAGTTGGTAAGGTTAAGGAAAGAAGTTGTACCTTGACTTTTATTACGTGGAGTAGAGCACAATTTTAATAGGATCCAAACTGGTTGGTGGAGCAAAAGCCAAGACACAGAACTTTTCTTTATGGAGAGAGTTTGTTGTTTTGTTGAGCCTCACAGCTCTGCTCCACATGCCCAGTGTCCCAGCTATCCTCTATTTATATGCTCTTTTAAGAACCTAATAAAATAAACAAATTTAACTAATAAAAAAATTAACAGCCCCTTAAAGGGGCACTATAACGAAACGACAAAACTTTAAAGGAAACTTATCTAATTAAATTAATATATTGTTCCTGGGGCTAATGATGCACTCCGGACCCTGCAGCATTCAAAACAAAAACAAAAATATCTGGAGAAACTCAGCAGGTCTGGCAGCATCTGTGGAGAGGAACACAGTTAACGTTTCGAGTCCGTATGACTCTTCAACAGAACTAAGTAAAAATAGAATAGAGGTGAAATATAAGCTAGTTTAGGGGGGGTGGGGGGGGGGCGGCAGTGAGACAAGTAGAGCTGGATAGAGTGCCAGTGATAGGTGGAGATAACCAAAAGATGTCACAGACAAAAGGACAAAGAGATGTTGAAGCTGATATTATCTGAGGAATGTGATAATAAAGGTACAGATAGCCCTAGTGGGGGTGGGGTGGGGGGAAGGGATCAAAAAAGGTTAAAAAGTAGAGATAAAACAATGGATGGAAATACATTTAAAAATAATGGAAGTAGGTGGGAAAAGAAAAATCTATATAAATTATTGGAAAAAAAAGCGGGGCGGAATCGGAAAGGGGGTGGGGATGGAGGAGAGAGTTCATGATCTAAAATTGTTGAACTCTGTTCAGTCCGGAAGGCTGTAAAGTGTCTAGTTGGAAGATAAGGTCCTGTTCCTCCAGTTTGCGTTGAGCTTCACTGGAACATTGCAGCAGGCCAAGGACAGACGTGGGCAAGAGAGCAGGGTGGAGTGTTAAAATGGCAAGCGACGGGGAGGTTTGGGTCATTCTTGCGGACAGACCGCAGGTGTTCTGCAAAGCGGTCGCCCAGTTTACGTTTGGTCTCTCCAATGTAGAGGAAACCGCATTGGGAGCAATGAATGCAGTAGCTTAAATTGAGGGAAGTGCAAGTGAAATGCTGCTTCGCTTGAAAGGAATGTTTGGGCCCTTGGATGGTGAGGGGAGGGGAAGTAAAGGTGTGGGTGTTGCACCTTCTGCAGTTGCATGGGAAGGTGCCGTGGGAGGGGGTTGAGGTGTAGGGGGTGATGGAGGAGTGGACCAGGGTGTCCCGGAGGGAACGATCCCTGTAGAATGCCGCCAGCATGGGGGGGGGGCAGGTGTGAAGGGAAGATGTGTTTGGTGGTGGCATCATGCTGGAGTTGGCAGAAATGGCAGAGGATGATACTTTGGATGCGGAGGCTGGTGGGGTGATAAATGAGGACAAGGGGTACTCTATCATGTTTCTGGGAGGGAGGAGAAGGCGTGAGGGTGGATGCGCGGGAGATGGGCCGGACACGGTTAAGGGCCCTGTTAACGACTGTAGGTGGAAAACCTCGGTTAAGGAAGAAGGAGGACATGTCAGAGGAACTGTTTTTGAAGGTAGCATCATCACAACAGATGCAACGGAGACGAAGGAACTGAGAGAATGGGTTGGAGTCCTTACAGGAAGTGGGGTGTGAGGAACTGTAGTCGAGGTAGCTGTGGGAGTCGGTAGGTTTGTAATGGATATTGTCTCAATGTCTATCACCAGAGATTGAGACAGAGAGGTCAAGGAAGGGAAGGGAAGTGTCAGAGATGGACCATGTGAAAATGATGGAGGGGTGGAGATTGGAAGCAAAATTAATAAATTTTTTCAGGTCCCGATGAGAGCATGAAGCAGCACCGAAGTAATCATCGATGTACCGGAGAAAGAGTTGTGGAAAGGGGCTGGAGCAGGACTGGAACAAGGAATGTTCCACATACCCCATAAAGAGACAGACATAGCTGGGGCCCATGCGGGTACCCATAGCCACACCTTTTATTTGGAGGAAGTGAGAGGAGTTGAAGGAGAAATTGTTCAGTGTGAGAACAAGTTCAGCCAGACGGAGGAGTGTAGTGGTGGATGGGGATTGTTCGGGCCTCTGTTCGAGGAAGAAGTGGAGAGCGATCAGACCATCCTGGTGGGGGATGGAGGTGTAGAGGGATTGGACGTCCATGGTGAAGAGGAGGCGGTTGGGGCCAGGGAACTGGAAATTGTTGATATGATGTAGGGTGTCAGAGGAATCACGGATGTAGGTGGGAAGGGACTGGACAAGGGGAGAGAGAATGGAGTCAAGATAGCAAGAAATGAGTTCTGTGGGGCAGGAGCAAGCTGACACGATTGGTCTACCGGGACAGTCCTGTTTGTGGATTTTGGGTAGGAGATAGAAGCGGGCCGTCCGAGTTGGGCGACTCTCAGGTTGGAAGCTGTGGGAGGGAGATCCCCAGAGGAGATGAGGTCAGTGACAGTCCTGGAAACAATGGCTTGATGTTCAGTGGTGGGGTCATGGTCCAGAGGGAGGTAGGAAGAAGTGTCTGCGAGTTGACACTCAGCCTCCGTGAGGTAGAGGTCAGTGCGCCAGACAACAACAGCACCACCCTTGTCAGCGGGTTTGATGACAGTGTCAGGGTTGGACCTGAGAGAATGGAGTGCAGTAAGTTCAGAGAGAGACAGGTTAGAGTGGGTGAGAGGAGCAGAGAAATTGAGACGACTAATGTCACGCCGACAGTTCTCAATGTAAGATCAAGAGCAGGTAAGAATCCAGAGGGAGGGGTCCAGGTGGAGGGAGAATATTGGAGGTGGGTAAAAGGATCTGTTGAAAGGGAAGAGGACTCCTGCCCAAAGAAGTGAGCAAATGAGATATTAACATAGAAAAGCCAGTGGGTTATGCTGAACCTTTTATACATCACTAGTTAGGCCCCAGCTGGGATATCGCTTTCAATCTTTTTATTCATTCATGGGATGTAGCCTTGCTGGCTGGGCCAGCATTTATCGCCATCCTAATTGCTCTTGAGAAGGTGGTGGTGAGCTGCTTTCTTGAACTGCTGCAGTCCATGTGGTGTAGGTACACCCACAGTGCTGTTAGGGAAGGACTTCCAGGATTTTGACCCAGCGACAGTGAAGGAACGGTGATAGATTTCCAAGTCAGGATGGTGAGTGACTTGGAGGGGAACTTCCAGGTGATGGTGTTCCCATGTGTCTGCTGCCCTCGTCCTTCTAGATGGTAGCGGCCGTGGGTTTGGAAGGTGCTGCCTAAGGAGCCTTGGTGAATTCCTGCAGTGCATCTTGTAGATGGTACACACACTGCTGCTATTGTGCGTCGGTGGTGGAGGGAGTGAATGTTTGTGGTTGGGGTGCCAATCAAGGAGTCTGCTTTGTCCTGAATGATGTTGAGCTTCTTGAGTGTTGTGGGAGCTGTACTCATCCAGGCAAGTGGAGAGTATTCCAATCACACTCCTAACTTGTGCCCTTTAGATGGTGGACAGGCTTTGGGGAGTCAGGAGGGCCCAATTCTGAGCACCAAACACTTTAGGAAGGATGTGGAGGCCTCGGCGAGGGTGTGGAGGAGATTTACTAGAATGGTTCCAGGGATGAGGGACTGAAGTTCATGTGGAGAGACTGGAGAAGCTGGGATTGTTATCGTTGGAGCAGAGAAGGTTAAGGGGGAGATTGAATCGAGGCGTTCCAAATCATGAGGGTTTTGGATAGAGTCAATAAGGAGAAAGTGTCTCCAGTGGCAGGAGGGTGGGTAACCAGAGGGACTCAGATTGAAGAGAATCAGGAAAAGAACCAGAGGGGGAGATGAGGAGAATTTTTTTTTTGGACACAGCGAGTTGTTGTGATCTGGAAGGCGCTGCCTGAAAGGGCGGTGGAAGCAGGTTCAATAGGAACTTTCAAAAGGGGGGAATTGGATAAATACTTGAAGGGGAAAAGTTTGCAGGGCTGTGGGGGAAAGAGCAAGGGGGGGTTTGAGTGGGATTAATTGGGATAGATCTTTCAAAGAGCTGGGACAGGCATGATGGGTCGAATGGTCTCGTTCTGCAACTATGTAACTCTATTATTCTGCTGCGAAGAGGCTAACAATGACTAATTTTGAAGTGAACATGTCCTCAGTTAAAAACAGGTGTTGTACAGGGAGCCTCACCTGTCTTAAAAAAAAATTTCTGCTTATAAATATGAGGCCACACAAGTTCATCTGTAACTGTGTGTGTGATGCCTGGTGCACGCTTGATGCACTGTTACCATTGCGTTGTTAGATCTAGTCAACAAGGATATCATTGCAGTGTGACATGTTTACATACAAGTTTTCATTATACATGTAGAATTTCCAATGGGGGAAAGATGGAGCTAAATTGCAGTCGAGCATGCATTTGTAATCTCTATTCGACAGGTATTAAATACAGTCCAATGGTCATTTTTGTCCTTTGTCGGGCTAATTCACCTCCCTTATGGCTTCCTTTTTGTCCTGTTAAACTAGGTACGCTGTCAATGTTGGACTGCAACATCTTTCCTGGTTTGAGCAATGACTTCCTCGAGTCAGAGGTCAACTTGTTTCTCCTTCCTGTGATGGAGAGTGAGGTCGAGGAAAACCTAGTCAGGGCCGGTAAGGTTACTGTTACCGGGTCATTCAAACCCATGATGAAGATGAAGAATGGTCATTGCAGCACAGGGTTAGATACAGAGTAAAGCTCCCTCTACATTGTCCCCATCAAACACTCCCAGGACAGGTACAGCACGGGGTTAGATACAGAGTAAAGCTCCCTCTACACTGTCCCCATCAAACACTCCCAGGACAGGTACAGCACGGGGTTAGATACAGAGTAAAGCTTCCTCTACACCGTCCCCATCAAACCCCCAGCCCCCAGTTCCATCACACCCCTGACTTGTATCCTGTAGATGGTGGGGAATCAGGATGTGAGCCATTGGCAGCAGAATGCATGGCCTCTGACCTACTCTTTTATTCGCAGTACTTATGACATGAGTTTTGAACCACACTCTTCACCACTAATTGCTTTAATAATTCCCCAGTAGTTCATGGAACTCTGGAAAAAAAGAACCGTGTGAAAGCAACTCTTCATCCCAGTAGAGATTAACCTCGCGAGCATGAAGCCAAAGGCTACACAACAATTGTAAAATATCAGGACAGGATCTCACCATGGAACATGTCGTTCAGCCAGCAAGTGACAGACACTGCACAGGGAAGGTCAGAACCAGCCACAATGTAATTCGGCAACAACTCTACAATCCTGCCCCAGAGAAAAACAAGATTTGCAATTGTAAGGCATATTTCCCGACCGCTGGATGACTCAAAGTGCTTTGCAGTCAGTGAAGCGCTTTTAATGAAGTGCAGTCACTGCCGTAATGGAGGAAACGCAGCAGCCGATTTGCGCACAGTAAGATCCCACAAACAGCAGTGTGACCGCATCATCTGTTTCTTTCTTTGTGCTGATTTGTGGGGTAAATATTGGTCCCAAAACGTGGGGGAGAGCTCCCCCCAGGCCTCCGCCTCCCCCTGACTCTCCTGCCAAATAATGGCAGTAGGATCTTTTACAACCACCCAAGTAGGTAGGTGGGACCTCGGTTTAGACCTCATCTGCCACCAGTGCAGCCCTCCCTCGGTACTGCTCACTGACAGCGCGGAGCCTCCTTGGTGCTGACCCTCCAACAGTGCGGTGCTCCCTCGGTACTGACCCTCCGACCGTGCGGTGCTCCCTCGGTACTGACCCTCCGACCGTGCGGTGCCCCCTCAGTACTGACCCTTCGACAGCGCGGAGCCCCCTCAGTACTGACCCTCCGACAGTGCGGTGCCCCTCAGTACTGACCCTAAGACAGTGCAGCACTCCCTCAGTACTGACCCTCCGACAGTGTGGTGCCCCCTCGGTACTGCACTGCAGGGTCAACCTTGAATTTTTTGTGCTCAAGCTCTGGAGTGGGATTTGAACCCGGAGTCTCGTGATTCTGAGGCGTGAGTGCTCCCCACTGAGACCCAGCTCAGATGGACCAGAAAGATCGATCAACCACTGACCTGACGCTTAAGGAAACAATTTTTAACTGGCTGCCTGGATGTGTAAAGGCATGGGGGAACACGAGCACTGGGAGCAGGGGAGACCATTTGGCCCCTTGAGCCTGCTCCAACATTCAATGAGATCATGGCTGATCTGATTGTGACCTTAACTCCACAGCCCTGCCTGTTCCCCATGACCCTTGATTCTCTTGTTGCTCAAAAATATGTCGAACTCAGCCTTGAACACATTCACACATTCAATGACCTGACCTCCACTAATCCCTGAGGAAGAGAGCTCCACAGACTGGTGTTCTTCTGAGAGAAGAAATTCATCCTCATCTCCGTCCTAAATGGGAGACTCCTTATCTTAAAACTGTGCCCCATAGTTCTAGATTCCCCCACAAAGGGAAACATCCTCTTAGCACCCACCCCTCAGAAACTTATCTGTTTCAATAAGATCACCTCTCATTCTTCTAAACTCCAGGCCCAACCTGCTCAATCTTTTTTTTGGTTATTCATTTATGGCATGTGGGTGTCGCTGGCTGGGCCTAGCATTTATTGCCCATCCCTAATTGTCCCTCGAGAAGGTGGTGATGAGCTGCCTTCTTGAACCGCTGCAGTCCCTGTGGTGTAGGTACACCCACCGTGCTGTTAGGGAGGGAGTTCCAGGATTTTGACCCAGCGACAGTGAAGGAACGGCCGATATATTTCCAGGTCAGGATGGTGAGTGACTTGGAGGGGAACTTCCAGGTGGTGGTGTTCCCCATGTGTCTGTTGCCCTTGTCCTTCTAGATGGTAGAGGTTGTGGGTTTGGAAGGTGCTGTCGAAGGAGCCTTGGTGAGTTGCTGCAGTGCATCTTGTAGATGGTACACACACTGCTGCTACTGTGCGTCGGTGATGGAGGGAGTGAATGTTTGTGGACCTGGTGCCAATCAAGCGGGGCTGCTTTGTCCTGGAGGGCGTTGAGCTTCTTGAGTGTTGTGGGAGCTGCACTCATCCTTGCCCCAGCCCAAGATTCAGCCTTGCGAACCTTCTCTGAACTGCTTCCAATGCAAGTATATCTGTCCTTAAGTGAGGAGACATTGGCGCTTTGTCTTCTTCCTCATTTCATGATCTCTGGCTGTCTCAAAGGCTGAGCTAGAGAGGAACAGCCCCTCTGCATCAAGCGGCACCACCCACTCTCTAAAAGAGCACCCCCTATTGCCTCAGTGTTATACTGCTTCCACTTCCCACAGCAACCCATCCTTGTGACCCTGGGTCTGACTCAGACTATCCAGTGGGCTTCACGATGGGATTGGTCCTGTGCCAAGGGCTTGCAAGGGCAAGCGGGACCCAGCGTAAGTTGCCCCCCAACCCCCACCTCTTCAGATTCCAGCAGACGGGGGGATCCTTTAAAAGGGCTTATACCTGCAGAGGACGAGTTTGTACGGCTATGGGGAGCAAAGCTGGGACGTAGGAGTAAATTGGGCAGCTCTCCCAACGGCACTGCACAGGCATGATGGGCCGAGTGCCCTCCCCCCTGTGTTGTAAGAAAATAGGCTCTTCGACCTTTCCTGAGGTCAATTCGGCTCCCAGGGAAAAGTCAGCAGCGATACCCAGCTTTCCATCGTTATCTCCATCTGGTTTTGTGTGGCTCGGTTAGGAGCACTCTCGTCTCTCAGCCACAGGGTTCTGGGTTCAAGTCCCACTCCAGGGCTTGAGTGTAAAACTTAAGTCTGACACTTCAGTGCAGTACTGTGGGTACACTGCACTGTTAGAGGGTCAGTGCTGAGGGAGAGCTGCACTGTCGGAGGGTCAGTACTGAGGGAGCGCTATACTATCGGAGGGTCAGTACTGAGGGAGTGCTGCACTGTCGGAGGGTCAGTGCTGAGGGAGCACTGTGCTGTCGGAGGGTCAGTACTGAGGGAGTGCTGCACTGTCAGAGGGTCAGTACTGAGGGAGCGCTGCACTGTCAGAGGGTCAGTACTGAGGGAGCGCTGCACTATCGGAGGGTCAGTGCCGAGGGAACGCTGTGCTGTCGGAGGGTCAGTACTGAGGGAGTGCTGCACTGTTGTTGGATCAGTACTGAGGGAGTGCTGCACTGTCGGAGGGTCAGTACTGAGGGGGCGCTGCACTGTCGGAGGGTCAGTACTTTGGGTACCCTGCACTGTCAGAGGGTCAGTACTGAGGGAGCGCTGCGCTGTCGGAGGGTCAGTACTGAGGGAGCGCTGCGCTGTCGGAGGGTCAGTACTGAGGGAGCGCTGCGCTGTCGGAGGGTCAGTACTGAGGGAGCGCTGCGCTGTCGGAGGGTCAGTACTGAGAGAGTGCTGCACTCTCGGAGGGTCAGTACTTTGGGTACCCTGCACTGTCGGAGGGTCAGTACTGAGGGAGTGCTGCAATATCGGAGGGTCAGTACTGAGGGAGCGCTGCGCTGTCAGAGGGTCAGTACTGAGGGAACGCTGCACTATCGGAGGGTCATTGCCGAGGGAGCACTGCGCTGGCGGAGAGTCAGTACTGAGGGAGTGCTGTACTGTCGGAGGGTCAGTGCCAAGGGAGCGCTGCACTGTCAGAGGGTCAGTACTGAGGGAGTGCTGCATTATCGGAGGGTCAGTACTGAGGGAGTGCTGCGCTGTCGGAGGGTCAGTACTGAGAGAGTGCTGCACTGTTAGAGGGTCAGTACTGAGGGAACGTTGCACTATCGGAGGGTCAATGCCAAGGGAGCGCTGCGCTGGCGGAGGGTCAGTACTGAGGGAGTGCTGCACTGTCGGAGGGTCAGTGCCAAGGGAGAGCTGCACAGTCGGAGGGTCATTGCTGAGGGAGCGTTGCACTGATGGAGGGTCAGTGCTAAGGGAGCATTGCACTGATGGAGGGTCAGTGCTGAGGGAGCGCTGCACTGTCGGAGCGTCAGTGCTGAGGGAGCGCTGCACTGTCGGAGCGTCAGTGCTGAGGGAGCGCTGCACTGTCGGAGCGTCAGTGCTGAGGGAGTGCTGCACTGTCGGAGCGTCAGTGCTGAGGGAGTGCTGCACTGTCGGAGCGTCAGTGCTGAGGGAGTGCTGCACTGTCAGAGGGTCAGTACTGAGGGAGTGCTGCACTGTCGGAGCGTCAGTGCCAAGGGAGAGCTGCATTGTCGGAGGGTCATTGCTGAGGGAGCGTTGCACTGATGGAGGGTCAGTGCTGAGGGAGCGTTGCACTGATGGAGGGTCAGTGCTGATGGAGTGCTGCACTGTCGGAGGGTCAGTGCTGAGGGAGTGCTGCACTGTCGGAGCGTCAGTGCTGAGGGAGTGCTGCACTGTCGGAGCGTCAGTGCTGAGGGAGTGCTGCACTGTCGGAGCGTCAGTACTGAGGGAGTGCTGCACTGTCAGAGGGTCAGTGCTGAGGCAGCGCTGCACTGTCGGAGCGTCAGTGCTGAGGGAGTGCTGCACTGTCAGAGGGTCAGTGCTGAGGGAGCCCTGCGCTGTCGGATGGTCAGTGCTGAGGGAGTGCTGCACTGTCAGAGGGTCAGTGCTGAGGGAGCCCTGCGCTGTCGGATGGTCAGTGCTGAGGGAGTGCTGCACTGTCGGAGCGTCAGTGCTGAGGGAGTGCTGCACTGTCAGAGGGTCAGTACTGAGGGAGTGCTGCACTGTCGGAGCGTCAGTGCCAAGGGAGAGCTGCATTGTCGGAGGGTCATTGCTGAGGGAGCGTTGCACTGATGGAGGGTCAGTGCTGAGGGAGCGTTGCACTGATGGAGGGTCAGTGCTGATGGAGTGCTGCACTGTCGGAGGGTCAGTGCTGAGGGAGTGCTGCACTGTCGGAGCGTCAGTGCTGAGGGAGTGCTGCACTGTCGGAGCGTCAGTGCTGAGGGAGTGCTGCACTGTCGGAGCGTCAGTACTGAGGGAGTGCTGCACTGTCAGAGGGTCAGTGCTGAGGCAGCGCTGCACTGTCGGAGCGTCAGTGCTGAGGGAGTGCTGCACTGTCAGAGGGTCAGTGCTGAGGGAGCCCTGCGCTGTCGGATGGTCAGTGCTGAGGAAGTGCTGCACTGTCAGAGGGTCAGTGCTGAGGGAGCCCTGCGCTGTCGGATGGTCAGTGCTGAGGGAGCGCTGCACTGTCGGAGCGTCAGTGCTGAGGGAGTGCTGCACTGTCGGAGCGTCAGTGCTGAGGGAGTGCTGCACTGTCAGAGGGTCAGTGCTGAGGGAGCCCTGCGCTGTCGGATGGTCAGTGCTGAGGGAGCGCTGCACTGTCAGAGGGCCAGTACTGAGGGAGTGCTGCACTTTCGGAGGGTCAGTGCTGAGGGAGCTCTGCAATGTCGGAGGGTCAGTACTGATGGAGTGCTCCACTGTCAGAGATTCAGTGCTGAGGGAGTGCTGCACTGTCCCAGGTGCTATTGTTCAGTTGAGACGTTAAACCAAGGCCCCATCTAATAGCTCGGGTGGATGTAGCAAATAGCTGACTTCAAACAGATCTAGCAACTGTGGGACATCATCAGCAGTGGGTCTGCTTTGTCCTGGATGGTGTTGAGCCTCTTGAGTATTGTGAGAGCTGTACTCATCCAGGCAAGTGGGGAGTGTTCCATCAGAGACTCCTGACTTGTGCCTTGTAGATGGTGGACAGGCTTTGGGGAGTCAGGAGGTGAGTTACTCGCTACCGGATTCCTAGCCTCTGACCTGTTCTTGAAGCCATGGTATTTATATGACTCGTCCAGTTCAGTTTCTGGTCAATGGTAACCCCCAGGATGTTGATGGTGGGGGATTCAGTGATGGTAATGCCATTGAACATCAAGGGGCACCATAATCCATAACCTTTTGGCCCAGCATATCCCCCACTCTACCATTGCCATCAGGCCAGCAGGTCAAATCTGGTTCGATGAAGAGTGCAGGAGGGCATGCCAGGATCTGCACCAAGCGTTACTGCAGATGAGGTGTCGACCTGGTGAAGCTATAAACACAGGACTACTTACCAAACAGCATAAACAGCAAGTGATAGACAGAGCTAAGCGATTCCACAACCAACAGATCAGTTCTAAGCTCTCCAGCCCTGCCACCTCCAGTCATGAATGGTGGTGGACAATTAAACAACTCACCAGAGGAAGCGGCTCCACAAATATCCCCATCCTCAATGATGGGGGAGCCCAGCACAACAGTGCAAAAGATAAGCCTGAAACATTTGCAATAGTCTTCAGCCAGAAGTGCCGAGTGGATGATTCATCTCAGCCTCTTGAGGTCCCCAGCATCACAGAGGCTAGTCTTCAGCCAGTTCAATTCATTCCATGTGTTATCAAGAAATGGTTAAAGGTACTGGATACTGCAAAGGCTATGGGCTATGGGCCCTGACAATATTCCAGCAATCGTACTGAAGACTTCTGCTCCAGAACTTGCCGCGCCCCTAGCCAAGCTGTTCCAATACAGGTACAACACAGGCATCCACATGACAGTGTGGAAAATTGCCCAGATATATCCTGTTCACGAAAAGCAGGACAAATCCAACCTAGCCAATCACTGCCCCATCTGCTTGCTCTCCATCAGTAGAGTGATGGAAGGAGTTATCAACGGTGCTATCAGGCAGCATGTCCGTAACAATGACCTCACTGACGCTCAGTTTGGGTTACGCCAGGGCCACTCAGCTCCTGATCTCATTACAGCCTTGGTTCAAAAGTGCATAAAAGAGCTGAACTCAAGGCAGCATTTGACCGAGTGTGACATCAAGGAGCCCTAGCAAAACTGGAGTCAGTGGGAATCAGGGGAAACCTCTCCACTGGTTCGGGTCATACCTAGCACAAAGGAAGATGGTTGTGGTTGTTGGAGGTCAGTCATCTCAGCTCCAGGACATCACTGCAGGAGTTCCTTAGGGTATTGTCCTTGGCCCAACCATCTTCAGCTGCTTCATCAATGACCTTCCTTCCATCATAAGGTCAGAAGTGGGGATGTTCGCTGATGATTGCACAATGTTCAGCACCATTCGCAGCTCCTCAGATACTGAAGCAGCCCATTTTCAAATGCAGCAAGACCTGGACAATATCCATACGTGAGCTGACAAGTGGCAAGTAACATTCACACCACAAAAGTGTCAGTCAATGACCATCTCCAACAGAAAGAATTGAACTGGTGCCCCTTGATGTTCAATGGCATTACCATCACTGAATCCCCCACCATCAACATCCTGGGGGTTACCATTGACCAGAAACTGAACTGGACGAGTCATATAAATACCATGGCTTCAAGAACAGGTCAGAGGCTAGGAATCCGGTAGCGAGTAACTCACCTCCTGACTCCCCAAAGCCTGTCCACCATCTACAAGGCACAAGTCAGGAGTCTCTGATGGAACACTCCCCACTTGCCTGGATGAGTGCAGCTCCCACAATACTCAAGAGGCTCAACACCATCCAGGACAAAGCAGACCCACTTGACTGGCACCGCACCCACAAACATTCACTCCCTCCGCCACCGACGCACAGTAGCAGCAGTGTGTGTACCATCTACAAGAGGCACTGTAGGAATTCACCAAGGCTCCTTCGACAGCGCCTTCCAAACCCACAACTAGTACCACCTAGAAGGACAAGGGCAGCAGACACATGGGGAACACCACCACCTGGAAGTTCCCCTCCAAGCCACTCACCATCCCGACTTGGAAATATATCGGCCGTTCCTTCACTGTCGCTGGGTCAAAATCCTGGAACTCCCTCCCTAACAGCACAGTGGGTGTACCTACACCGCAGGGACTGCAGCGGTTCAAGGAGGCAGCTCACCGCCACCTTCTCAAGGGGCAATTAGGGATGGGCAGCGAGTGCTGAACTAGCCAAGGATGCCCACATGCCCATGTACGAATAATAAAAAAGTTTTAAAAATTTCCCATGGCCGCTATTTGGAAGAAGGGGAGCCCTGGGGCCAATATTTATCCCTCAACCAACATCAGTTAAAAAGCAGATGATCTGGGCCATTACCACACTGCTGTTTGTGGGAGCTTGCTGTGCGCAAATTGGCTGCCATGTTTTCTGCATTACAGCAGTGACCACACTTCAAAAGAAAGCACCCCATTCGCCAAAATGCACCTTGAGGTTTCTGGCGGCCGTGAAAGGCACTCTGTAAGTACAAGGCTTTGGTTTTATCACCTTGATAATGTTGTCATGACGATTCCGCCATCCTCTCTCTCTCTCTCTCTCTCTCTCTCTCTCTCACTTTGCTAACGGTCAGGTTTATTTTCCTCTTACAGGGGCCGGAGGGATGTCCCTGTTCCCACTGCTCCCGGGTTACAAAGGTCACCCCAGCTTCCAGTCGCTGGTCAGCAAGCTGAGGAGCCAAATCCTGTCCATGTCCCGGCCTCAGCTCTCGCACACCATCCTCACCGAGAAAAACTGGTAAGGAGACGCCCAGCGCAGCACAGAAGGAGGCTGTTCGGCCCCACCAGCCCATGTTGGCATTTATGCTCGACACCGAACCCCTCCCCCCCCCCCCCAGCAAACCCCTTTCAATGTAACCCTCTCTACCCAGAAAGGGGTGACAAGTTGGAGCTCGCTCCCACGGGGAGTGGTGGAGGTGAATGGTATCGAGGTATTTAAGGGCGAAGTTGGTTAAACGCATGAGGGAGAGAGGAAGAGAAGAGATATGGGGGTGGGGGGGCTGCGGTGGTGAGACGAAGAGAGGGTGGGAGGAGGCTCGTGTGGAGCAGAAACGCCGGCACGGAGCAGATGGGCCGAATGGCCAGTTGCTCCACTGTGCGTTTTGCGGTTTTTGCAAGCTTAGCTTGTCAACCTCATTGCCGTGGGGGCCCTCGGGTTAGGCTTCCCTCCCTCCTAGGCCGCCTCGTTACCGTCCAACATTTGGAGGGACGGACTGCAGTCGGAATGAGCAGGATGAGCCGGATAATGACAACAGCCGGATCTTTTAAGTTTAAATCCTATCATTTCCAGCCAGATTCCCGGCTGACTAGGAGTTGCCAAGTCATCGGGAATGAACGATCAACCACCCCTGGGGTCACTGCCAGGAGTAAATCGGGAAGGCTTTAAAACAAAAAAAGCCTCTTTTTTGCTTGTTTTTTTTTTTAAAAAATGCTTATGTTTATCCGTTGTAAAAGTATCGGACGCTTCGGGAGAGTAAAAGCTGTTTGACTGACGGTTAAGATTCATCCAGTCAGATTGAGGGAGAGTCTGCGGGCTGTCTGATTGGCCTGGGCAGTGCCGGGGCCTCATGACGGACAAGCTGAATGACCAATGGCGTGTGTTGCCAGGAGGGGTGGGTGGTGAGATTAGCGGCCGGAGGTCATGTGATAAACCTCCAGGAACGCGTGCAGCCAGATGTTGGCGACCTCTGCTGCTGACCTCCATTACTCAAGTCATGTAGAAAGTTGTGATTTACTGTCAGTATTGGTCATCTGTCTGGTCCTGTCCTGATCGGCTGCAACACGCAGTTTGCAGCTGGTCATGTCACTTCCATCTGTTCAGCATGCCTTTTGGAAGTGGTCAGAAAAGGCTTGTTGTAGCAACAAAAGAACTGAGGAGATTTATTATTTCAACCTGCGCTAAAAGATAGATCTGGGGGTGGGGAGCGGGAGGGTGCAGTGACTCAAATGCACTGCCACCTCCCGAATTGGGGTAGCACTGAAGGAAAGCTGCACTGTCGGAGGGTCAGTAGTGAGGAGGCACAGCACTGTCGGAGGGTCAGTACAGAGGGAGTGCTGCACTGTCGGAGGGTCAGTACCGAAGGAGTGCTGCACTGTTGGAGGGTCGGTACAGAGGGACTGCTGCACTGTCGGAGGGTCAGTGCTGAGGGAGCGCCGCACTGTCGGAGGGTCAGTACTGAGGGAGTGCTGCACTGTCGGAGGCTCGGTACTGAGGGAGTGCTGCACTGTCGGAGGGTCAGTACTGAGGGAGAGCCGCACTGTCGGAGGGTCAGTACTGAGGGAGTGCCGCACTGTCGGGGGGTCAGTACTGAGGGAGTGCTGCACTGTTGGAGGGTCAGTGCTGAGGGATCGCCGCACTGTCGGAGGGTCAGTACTGAGGGAGTGCTGCACTGTTGGAGGGTCAGTACTGAGAGAGTGCTGCACTGTCAGAGGGTCAGTGCTGAGGGAGCGCCGCATTGTCGGAGGGTCAGTGCTGAGGGAGTGCTGCACTGTCGGAGGGTCAGTACTGAGGGAGTGCTGCACTGTCGGAGGGTCAGTACTGAGGGAGTGCTGCACTGTCGGAGGGTCAGTGCTGAGGGAGTGCTGCACTGTCGAAGGGTCAGTGCTGAGGGAGTGCTGCACTGTCGAAGGGTCAGTGCTGAGGGAGTGCTGCACTGTCAGAGGGTCAGTGCTGAGGGAGTGCTGCACTGTCAGAGGGTCAGTGCTGAGGGAGCGCTGCACTGTCGGAGGGTCAGTACTGAGGGAGTGCTGCACTGTCGGAGGGTCAGTACTGAGGGAGTGCTGCACTGTCGGAGGGTCAGTGCTGAGGGAGTGCTGCACTGTCGAAGGGTCAGTGCTGAGGGAGTGCTGCACTGTCGAAGGGTCAGTGCTGAGGGAGTGCTGCACTGTCAGAGGGTCAGTGCTGAGGGAGTGCTGCAGTTTTGCTGCTGCTGCCTTTAGGGTGAGCTGTCTACCCCCCTCGGATGGATCTGAAAGAACCCACAGCCACTACTGAGAAGAAGAGCAGGGGGCAGTTCTTCCGACGTTTTGGGGCATTATTTTCCCCAACCAACGTCATGTGAAATAAAAGGCTGAGCCGGTCACTACTTGAGGTTTGTGGGGTTTTGCTGTTCACAGAGTCACTGCCACGTTTCACTCCACAATTGCGGTGACTACATGTCAGTAGCTGTGAAGCACTTGCGGGGGGGGGCGGGGAGAGAATACCCTGAGGGCAGGAGGTTATAACCGCGAGGTCTTTTCTTTCCCCCCAAAGGTTCCACTATGCCGCCCGGATCTGGGATGGAGTGAAGAAGTCCTCGGCTCTCTCGGAATACAGCCGCCTGTTGTCCTAGTCCCCGCTTCCCCAGGCGCTGGCAGCCATTTCGCTGGGATTGGGGGTGAGGGGGGGTGCAGGGAGGAGGCGGCCGAGTCTGCGGGAAGGACGGGAAGCAGCCGAGTCTGAAGAGCCCCCCTCCCTCCCTCCCTCCCTTCCGACCGGGGACCCCGCTGTGTGAGATCCCGCCGGAATGGCGCAGCCGCCCCCCCCCGACCGTCGCCAGCGCCCGCTCTGTGCTGTTCCCGGTTTTCCCGTCCTCTGCGGGCTCTGGTCCAGTCCCGTTTGGGAAGTGGGTTTTTTCCCCGGAGCTGGGCTGCCTCTGACCCTCGGACTGACCGCTGCCTGGCCCTCGGACGTTGGGGGCTGGTGGGGGGTTGGGGGGACGACGAGTTGCCTCTGGGCCCCGTTCCCAGTCCCGGCCCAGTTGCTCGGCACGTGGCGCTGCTCGGGGTGGGCTGTGGTAGCGGGCCTTGCCGATGTGCTCGGTGCTTTGGAATGTGCAACTCGGGGAGCCTTTGGAAACCCTGGTTCGGGCCTGCGCTGATGTTCCAGGATCTCGGCGATTGTGACCAGTCCAAGGCTTTGAGCACTCACACCTCAAAAAATGCAAACAAGCCCCCCTCCACTTTCAACCTGGAGCACTTTGTGTTACGAAGCCCCCCCACACCACCACCCCCAACAACCCACCCTTCGCCCTCTCTCAGCTAAAAATCCCACCGCTCGCTGCGCAAACACCTCTGACCTGACCCTCACCGTTCTTGAGGGCGCTCGGAGAGTCAGGGGTTGGGGCGGCAAAGAGGCAAAGAAGAAATACTCTTTGTGGAATAGGGCAGAAGCCATTCAGCCCCTCTTCGGCTGCTCCTCATCCAGATCTTAGCCCCTTGGTTCCGTAACCCTTAACCCCTGACCCAACGCAAACTTATCAATCTCCGTTTTGAGGATTCCAATTGAGCTTGGAGCTATTTTTGGCCGTTGTAGGTGGGGGGGGGGTGTTGCTGGTGTTGCTGGTTGGGAGAGGACAGTGGGTGTGGGGGGGAGAGAGAAGTCCAGATTCCCTCTTCCCTCTGTGTGAGGAAGTGCTTCCTGACATCACCCCCTGAATGGCCCAGCTCCAATTTTAAGGTTCTGACCGCCCCCCCCACCCCACCTTGTCCTAGACTCGTCTCTCCTCCTCCCCCAAGCAGGGGAAATAGTTTCTCTCTATCACCCCTATAATCCTCTCAGAGGGGAGAGGGGAGAGTGGGGAAAGGAGCTGAGATCCAGACAGAGCAAAGCCCACCGCCTCCAACCAAGACCCTGTCTTTGCTGGCTTCCACTATATTGATGGAGCATTTTTAACCCATGACCAACTATTTATCTAGAAACTCTTTGGGCAGGTCCACAAACTGCTGCAGCTGGGGTGTTGGTGTGTTTCATGCCCCATCGAATTTAAGCTGTGGGTTGTTCTGAAGGGGTGAAAATGTTTTTTTGTCGTCTGTTTACAGGGGCGAGAGCTCTCCTGATTTCTGACAATGTGAGCAACGGACATCATTAAAGTTGTCATTTTGTGTTGATCATTTGTAGGTGGGGTTGCTTTTTTTCTTGCATGTGGGTGTGCATGAGAGAGAGGGCGTGTGTGTGCGTGAGAGAGAGGGCGTGTGTGTGCGTGAGAGAGAGGGCGTGTGTGTGCGTGAGAGAGAGGGCGTGTGTGTGCGTCAGAGAGAGGGGGCGTGTGTGTGCGTCAGAGAGAGAGGGCGTGTGTGTGTGAGAGAGAGAGGGCGTGTGTGTGTGAGAGAGAGAGCCGGTATGTGTGTGTGTGTGTGAGAGAGAGCTGGTGTGTGTGTGTGTGTGTGTGTGTGTGTGTGTGTGTGTGTGTGTGTGTGAGAGAGAGAGAGAGAGAGAGCCGGTATGTTTGTGTGTGTGAGAGAGCTGGTGTGTGTGTGTGTGTGTGTGTGTGTGTGTGTGAGAGAGAGAGAGAGCCGGTATGTGTGTGTGTGTGTGTGTGTATGTGTGAGAGAGAGAGAGAGCCGGTATGTGTGTGTGAGTGAGAGCTGATATGTGTGTGTGAGAGCCTGTGTGTGTGTGTGAGAGCGCCGGTATGTGTCTGTGTGTGTGAGAGCGCCGGTATGTGTCTGTGTGTGTGAGAGCGCCGGTATGTGTCTGTGTGTGTGAGAGCGCCGGTATGTGTCTGTGTGTGTGAGAGCGCCGGTATGTGTCTGTGTGTGTGAGAGCGCCGGTATGTGTCTGTGTGTGTGAGAGCGCCGGTATGTGTCTGTGTGTGTGAGAGCGCCGGTATGTGTCTGTGTGTGTGAGAGCGCCGGTATGTGTCTGTGTGTGTGAGAGCGCCGGTATGTGTCTGTGTGTGTGAGAGCGCCGGTATGTGTCTGTGTGTGTGAGAGCGCCGGTATGTGTCTGTGTGTGAGAGAGAACCGGTGTGTTTGTATGTATGTGTGTGTGTGTGTGTGTGTGAGAGAGAGAGAGAAAGCCGGTATATGTGTGTGTGTGAGAGAGAGAGCCGGTGTGTGTGTGTGTGTGTGAGAGAGAGCTGGTATGTGTGTGTGTGAGAGAGCCGGTATGTGTGTGTATGAGAGAGCCGGTATGTGTGTGTGTAAGAGAGCCGGTATGTGTGTGTGTGAGAGAGCAGGTATGTGTGTGTGTGTGTGTGAGAGAGCCAGTATGTGTGTGTGAGAGAGAGCCGGTATGTGTGAGTGTCAGAGAGCCGGTATGTGTGAGTGTGAGAGAGCCGGTATGTGTGAGTGTGAGAGAGCCGGTATGTGTGAGTGTGAGAGAGCCGGTATGTGTGAGTGTGAGAGAGCCGGTATGTGTGAGTGTGAGAGAGCCGGTATGTGTGAGTGTGAGAGAGCCGGTATGTGTCTGTGTGTGTGAGAGCGCCGGTATGTGTCTGTGTGTGTGAGAGCGCCGGTATGTGTCTGTGTGTGTGAGAGCGCCGGTATGTGTCTGTGTGTGAGAGAGAACCGGTGTGTTTGTATGTATGTGTGTGTGTGTGTGTGTGTGAGAGAGAGAGAGAAAGCCGGTATATGTGTGTGTGTGAGAGAGAGAGCCGGTGTGTGTGTGTGTGTGTGAGAGAGAGCTGGTATGTGTGTGTGTGAGAGAGCCGGTATGTGTGTGAGAGCCGGTATGAGTGTGAGTGTGAGAGAGCCGGTATGTGTGAGTGTGAGAGAGCTGGTATGTGTGAGTGTGAGAGAGCCGGTATGTGTGAGTGTGAGAGAGCCGGTATGTGTGAGTGTGAGAGAGCCGGTATGTGTGAGTGTGAGAGAGCCGGTATGTGTGAGTGTGAGAGAGCCGGTATGTGTGAGTGTGAGAGAGCCGGTATGTGTGAGTGTGAGAGAGCCGGTATGTGTGAGTGTGAGAGAGCCGGTATGTGTGAGTGTGAGAGAGCCGGTATGTGTGAGTGTGAGAGAGCCGGTATGTGTGAGTGTGAGAGAGCCGGTATGTGTGAGTGTGAGAGAGCCGGTATGTGTGAGTGTGAGAGAGCCGGTATGTGTGAGTGTGAGAGAGCCGGTATGTGTGAGTGTCAGAGAGCCGGTATGTGTGAGTGTCAGAGAGCCGGTATGTGTGAGTGTCAGAGAGCCGGTATGTGTGAGTGTCAGAGAGCCGGTATGTGTGAGTGTCAGAGAGCCGGTATGTGTGAGTGTCAGAGAGCCGGTATGTGTGAGTGTCAGAGAGCCGGTATGTGTGAGTGTCAGAGAGCCGGTATGTGTGAGTGTCAGAGAGCCGGTATGTGTGAGTGTCAGAGAGCCGGTATGTGTGAGTGTCAGAGAGCCGGTATGTGTGAGTGTCAGAGAGCCGGTATGTGTGAGTGTCAGAGAGCCGGTATGTGTGAGTGTCAGAGAGCCGGTATGTGTGAGTGTCAGAGAGCCGGTATGTGTGAGTGTCAGAGAGCCGGTATGTGTGAGTGTCAGAAAGCCGGTATGTGTGTGTGTGTGAGAGAGCCGGTATGTGTGAGTGTGAGAGAGCCGGTATGTGTGAGTGTGAGAGAGCCGGTATGTGTGAGTGTGAGAGAGCCGGTATGTGTGAGTGTGAGAGAGCCGGTATGTGTGAGTGTGAGAGAGCCGGTATGTGTGAGTGTGAGAGAGCCGGTATGTGTGAGTGAGAGAGAGCCGGTATGTGTGAGTGAGAGAGAGCCGGTATGTGTGAGTGTGAGAGAGCCGGTATGTGTGAGTGTGAGAGAGCCGGTGTGTGTGAGTGTGAGAGAGCCGGTATGTGTGAGTGTGAGAGAGCCGGTATGTGTGTGTGTGTGAGAGAGCCGGTATGTGTGTGTGTGTGTGAGAGAGCCGGTATGTGTGTGTGTGTGAGAGAGCCGGTGTGTGTGTGTGTGTGTGTGTGTGTGTGTGTGTGTGTGTGTGTGTGTGTGTGTGTGTGTGTGTGTGAGAGAGCCGGTATATGTGTGAGAGCCGGTATGTGTGAATGTGAGAGAGCCGGTATGTGTGTGAGTGTGAGAGAGCCGGTATGTGTGAGTGTGAGAGAGCCGGTATGTGTGAGTGTGAGAGAGCCGGTATGTGTGTGTGTGAGAGAGCCGGTATGTGTGTGTGTGTGAGAGAGCCAGTATGTGTGTGTGTGTGTGAGAGAGCCGGTATGTGTGTGTGTGTGTGTGAGAGAGCCGGTATGTGTGTGTGTGTGTGTGAGCCGGTATGTGTGTGTGTGTGTGAGAGCCGGTATGTGTGTGTGTGTGTGAGAGCCGGTATGTGTGTGTGTGTGTGAGAGCCGGTATGTGTGTGTGTGTGTGAGAGCCGGTATGTGTGTGTGTGTGAGAGCCGGTATGTGTGTGAGAGCCGGTATGAGTGTGTGTGTGTGAGAGCCGGTATGTGTGAATGTGAGAGAGCCGGTATGTGTGAGTGTCAGAGAGCCGGTGTGTGTGAGTGTCAGAGAGCCGGTGTGTGTGAGTGTCAGAGAGCCGGTATGTGTGAGTGTCAGAGAGCCGGTATGTGTGAGTGTCAGAGAGTCTTATGTGTGAGTGTCAGAGAGCCGGTATGTGTTTGTGTGAGAGAGCCGGTATGTGTGTGTGTGAGAGAGAGCCGGTATGTGTGTGAGTGTCATAAAGCCGGTATGTGTGAGTGTCAGTGAGCCGGTATATGTGTGTGTGTGTGTGAGAGCCGGTATGTGTGTGTGTCAGAGAGCCGTTATGTGTGTGTGTCAGAGAGCCGGTATGTGTGTGAGTGTGAGAGAGCCGATGTGTGTGAATGTGAGAGAGCCGGTATGTGTGTGTGAGAGAGCCGGTATGTGTGAGTGTCAGAGAGCCGGTATGTGTGAGTGTCAGAGAGCCGGTATGTGTGAGTGTCAGAGAGCCGGAATGTGTGAGTGTGGGAGAGCCGGTATGTGTGTGTGTGTGTGAGAGAGCTGGTATGTGTGAGTGTCAGCCGGTATGTGTGAGTGTCAGAGAGCTGGTATGTGTGAATGTGAGAGAGCCAGTAAGTGTGTGTGTGTGAGAGAACCGGTATGTGTGAGTGTGAGAGAGCCGGTATGTGTGAGTGTGAGAGAGCCGGTACGTGTGTGAGTGTGAGAGAGCCGGTATGTGTGTGTGTGAGAGAGCCGTTATGTGTGAATGTGAGAGAGTGCCGGTATGTGTGTGAGTGTGAGAGAGCCGGTATGTGTGAATGTGTGAGAGAGCCGGTATGTGTGAATGTGTGAGAGAGCCGGTATGTGTGTGTGTGTGTGAGAGAGCCGGTATATGTGTGAGTGTCAGAGAGGTGGTATATGTGTGAGTGTCAGAGAGCCGGTATATGTGTGTGTCAGAGAGCCGATATGTGTGAGTGTGAGAGAGCTGGTATGTGTGAGTGTGAGAGAGCCGGTATATGTGTGATTGTCTGAGAGCCGGTATGTGTGTGTGTGAGAGCTGGTATGTGTGAGTGTCAGAGAGCCGGTATGTGTGAGTGTCAGAGAGCCGGTATGTGTGAGTGTCAGAGAGCCGGTATGTGTGAGTGTCAGAGAGCCGGTATGTGTGAGTGTCAGAGAGCCGGTATGTGTGAGTGTCAGAGAGCCGGTATGTGTGAGTGTGAGAGAGCCGGTATGTGTGTGTGTGTGTGAGAGCCGGTATGTGTGAGTGTCAGCCGGTATGTGTGAGTGTCAGAGAGCTGGTATGTGTGAATGTGAGAGAGCCAGTATGTGTGTGTGTGTGAGAGAGCCAGTATGTGTGTGTGTGTGAGAGAGCCGGTATGTGTGAGTGTGAGAGAGCCGGTATGTGTGAGTGTGAGAGAGCCGGTATGTGTGTGAGTGTGAGAGAGCTGGCATGTGTGAGTGTCAGAGAGCCGGTATGTGTGAGTGTCAGAGAGCCGGTATGTGTGTGTTTGTGAGAGAGCCGGTATGTGTGTGTGTGTGTGAGAGAGCCGGTATGTGTGAGTGTGAGAGAGCCGGTATGTGTGAGTGTGAGAGAGCCGGTATGTGTGAGTGTGAGAGAGCCGGTATGTGTGAGTGTGAGAGAGCCGGTATGTGTGAGTGTGAGAGAGCCGGTATGTGTGAGTGTGAGAGAGCCGGTATGTGTGAGTGTGAGAGAGCCGGTATGTGTGAGTGTGAGAGAGCCGGTATGTGTGAGTGTGAGAGAGCCGGTATGTGTGAGTGTGAGAGAGCCGGTATGTGTGAGTGTGAGAGAGCCGGTATGTGTGAGTGTGAGAAGAGAGCCGGTATGTGTGAGTGTGAGAGAGCCGGTATGTGTGAGTGTGAGAGAGTGCCGGTATGTGTGAGTGTGAGAGAGTGCCGGTATGTGTGTGAATGTGAGAGAGTGCCGGTATGTGTGTGAGTGTTAGAGAGCCAGTATGTGTGAATGTGTGAGAGAGCTGGTATGTGTGTGAATGTGTGAGAGAGCTGGTATGTTTGTGTGTGTGTGTGAGACAGCTGGTATGTGTGTGTGTGTGCGAGAGAGCCGGTATGTGTGTGTGTGTGCGAGAGAGCCGGTATGTGTGTGTGTGAGAGAGAGAGCCGGTATGTGTGTGTGTGTGAGAGAGCCGGTATGTGTGCGTGTGTGAGAGAGCCGGTATGTGTGTGTGTGTGTGTGAGAGAGCCGGTATGTGTGTGTGTGTGTGAGAGAGCCGGTATGTGTGTGTGTGTGTGAGAGAGCCGGTATGTGTGTGTGTGTGTGTGAGAGAGCCGGTATGTGTGTGGGTGTGTGAGAGAGAGCCGGTATGTGTGTGTGTGTGTGTGAGAGAGCCGGTATGTGTGTGTGTGTGAGAGAGCCGGTATGTGTGTGTGTGTGAGAGAGCCGGTATGTGTGTGTGATTGAGAGAGCCGGTATGTGTGTGTGATTGAGAGAGCCGGTATGTGTGTGTGTGTGAGAGAGCCGGTATGTGTGTGTGTGTGAGAGAGCCGGTATGTGTGTGTGTGTGAGAGAGCCGGTATGTGTGTGTGTGTGAGAGAGCCGGTATGTGTGTGTGTGTGAGAGAGCCGGTATGTGTGCGTGTGTGAGAGAGCCGGTATGTGTGCGTGTGTGAGAGAGCCGGTATGTGTGCGTGTGTGAGAGAGCCGGTATGTGTGTGTGTGTGAGAGAGCCGGTATGTGTGTGTGTGAGAGAGAGAGCCGGTATGTGTGTGTGTGTGAGAGAGCCGGTATGTGTGCGTGTGTGAGAGAGCCGGTATGTGTGTGTGTGTGTGTGAGAGAGCCGGTATGTGTGTGTGTGTGTGAGAGAGCCGGTATGTGTGTGTGTGTGTGAGAGAGCCGGTATGTGTGTGTGTGTGTGTGAGAGAGCCGGTATGTGTGTGGGTGTGTGAGAGAGAGCCGGTATGTGTGTGTGTGTGTGTGAGAGAGCCGGTATGTGTGTGTGTGTGAGAGAGCCGGTATGTGTGTGTGTGTGAGAGAGCCGGTATGTGTGTGTGATTGAGAGAGCCGGTATGTGTGTGTGTGTGAGAGAGCCGGTATGTGTGTGTGTGTGAGAGAGCCGGTATGTGTGTGTGTGTGAGAGAGCCGGTATGTGTGTGTGTGTGAGAGAGCCGGTATGTGTGTGTGTGTGAGAGAGCCGGTATGTGTGCGTGTGTGAGAGAGCCGGTATGTGTGCGTGTGTGAGAGAGCCGGTATGTGTGCGTGTGTGAGAGAGCCGGTATGTGTGCGTGTGTGAGAGAGCCGGTATGTGTGCGTGTGTGAGAGAGCCGGTATGTGTGCGTGTGTGAGAGAGCCGGTATGTGTGTGTGTGTGAGAGAGCCGGTATGTGTGTGTGTGTGAGAGAGCCGGTATGTGTGTGTGTGTGTGTGTGTGTGAGAGAGCCGGTATGTGTGTGTGTGTGTGAGAGCCGTTATGTGTGTGTGTGTGTGAGAGCCGGTATGTGTGTGTGTGTGAGAGCCGGTATGTGTGTGTGTGTGAGAGCCGGTATGTGTGTGTGTGTGAGAGCCGGTATGTGTGAGTGTGAGAGAGCCGGTATGTGTGAGTGTGAGAAAGCCGGTATGTGTGAGTGTGACAGAGCCGGTATATGTGTGAGTGTGAGAGAGCCGGTTTATGTGTGAGTGTGAGAGAGCCGGTATGTGTGAGTGTCAGAGAGCCGGTATGTGTGAGTGTCAGAGAGCCGGTATGTGTGAGTGTGAGAGAGCCGGTATGTGTGAGTGTGAGAGAGCCGGTATGTGTGAGTGTGAGAGAGCCGGTATGTGTGAGTGTGAGAGAGCCGGTATGTGAGAGTGTGAGAGAGCCGGTATGTGTGAGTGTGAGAGAGCCGGTATGTGTGAGTGTGAGAGAGCCGGTATGTGTGAGTGTGAGAGAGCCGGTATGTGTGAGTGTGAGAGAGCCGGTATGTGTGAGTGTGAGAGAGCCGGTATGTGTGAGTGTGAGAGAGCCGGTATGTGTGAGTGTGAGAGAGCCGGTATGTGTGAGTGTGAGAGAGCCGGTATGTGTGAGTGTGAGAGAGCCGGTATGTGTGAGTGTGAGAGAGCCGGTATGTGTGAGTGTGAGAGAGCCGGTATGTGTGAGTGTGAGAGAGCCGGTATGTGTGAGTGTGAGAGAGCCGGTATGTGTGAGTGTCAGAGAGCCGGTATGTGTGAGTGTCAGAGAGCCGGTATGTGTGAGTGTCAGAGAGCCGGTATGTGTGAGTGTCAGAGAGCCGGTATGTGTGAGTGTCAGAGAGCCGGTATGTGTGAGTGTCAGAGATCCGGTATGTCTGAGTTTCAGAGAGCCGGTATGTGTGAGTGTCAGAGAGCCGGTATGTGTGAGTGTCAGAGAGCCGGTATGTGTGAGTGTCAGAGAGCCGGTATGTGTGTGTGTCAGAGAGCCGGTATGTGTGAGTGTGAGAGAGCCGGTATATGTGTGAGTGTGAGAGAGCCGGTATATGTGTGAGTGTGAGAGAGCCGGTATGTGTGGGTGTCAGAGAGCCGGTATGTGTGAGTGTGAGAGAGCCGGTATGTGTGAGTGTGAGAGGGCCGGTATGTGTGAGTGTCAGAGAGCCGGTATGTGTGAGTGTCAGAGAGCCGGTATGTGTGAGTGTCAGAGAGCCGGTATGTGTTAGTGTCAGAGAGCCGGTATGTGTTAGTGTCAGAGAGCCGGTATGTGTTAGTGTCAGAGAGCCGGTATGTGTTAGTGTCAGAGAGCCGGTATGTGTTAGTGTCAGAGAGCCGGTATGTGTGTGTGTGTGAGAGAGCAGGTATGTGTGTGTGTGTGAGAGAGCAGGTATGTGTGTGTGTCAGAGAGTCGGTATGTGTGAGTGTGAGAGAGCCGTTATATGTGTGAGTGTGAGAGAGCCGGTATGTGTGTGTGTCAGAGAGCCGGTATGTGTGTGTGTCAGAGAGCCGGTATGTGTGTGTGTCAGAGAGCCGGTATGTGTGTGTGTCAGAGAGCCGGTATGTGTGAGTGTCAGAGAGCCGGTATGTGTGAGTGTCAGAGAGCCGGTATGTGTGAGTGTCAGAGAGCCGGTATGTGTGAGTGTCAGAGAGTCGGTATGTGTGAGTGTCAGAGAGCCGGTATGTGTGAGTGTCAGAGAGCCGGTATGTGTGAGTGTCAGAGAGCCGGTATGTGTGAGTGTCAGAGAGCCGGTATGTGTGAGTGTCAGAGAGCCGGTATGTGTGAGTGTCAGAGAGCCGGTATGTGTGAGTGTCAGAGAGCCGGTATGTGTGAGTGTCAGAGAGCCGGTATGTGTGAGTGTCAGAGAGCCGGTATGTGTGAGTGTCAGAGAGCCGGTATGTGTGAGTGTCAGAGAGCCGGTATGTGTGAGTGTCAGAGAGCCGGTATGTGTGAGTGTCAGAGAGCCGGTATGTGTGAGTGTCAGAGAGAGCCGTTACGTGTGTGAGTGTCATAAAGCCGGTATGTGTGAGTGTCCATGAGCCGGTATATGTGTGTGTGTGTGTGAGAGCCGGCATGTGTGTGTGTCAGAGAGCCAGTATGTGTGAATGTGTGAGAGAGCTGGTATGTGTGTGAATGTGTGAGAGAGCTGGTATGTGTGTGTGTGTGTGCGAGAGAGCCGGTATGTGTGTGTGTGTGCGAGAGAGCCGGTATGTGTGTGTGTGAGAGAGAGAGCCGGTATGTGTGTGTGTGTGAGAGAGCCGGTATGTGTGTGTGTGTGAGAGAGCCGGTATGTGTGTGTGTGTGAGAGAGCCGGTATGTGTGTGTGTGTGTGTGAGAGAGCCGGTATGTGTGTGTGTGTGTGTGAGAGCCGGTATGTGTGTGTGTGTGAGAGCCGGTATGTGTGTGTGTGTGAGAGCCGGTATGTGTGTGTGTGTGAGAGCCGGTATGTGTGTGTGTGTGAGAGCCGGTATGTGTGTGTGTGTGAGAGCCGGTATGTGTGTGTGTGTGACAGCCGGTATGTGTGTGAGTGTGAGAAAGCCGGTATGTGTGAGTGTGAGAGAGCCGGTATGTGTGAGTGTGAGAAAGCCGGTATGTGTGAGTGTGACAGAGCCGGTATATGTGTGAGTGTGAGAGAGCCGGTATGTGTGAGTGTCAGAGAGCTGGTATGTGTGAGTGTCAGAGAGCCGGTATGTGAGAGTGTCAGAGAGCCGGTATTTGTGAGTGTCAGAGAGCCGGTATGTGTGAGTGTCAGAGAGCCGGTATGTGTGAGTGTGAGAGAGCCGGTATGTGTGAGTGTGAGAGAGCCGGTATGTGTGAGTGTGAGAGAGCCGGTATGTGTGAGTGTGAGAGAGCCGGTATGTGTGAGTGTGAGAGAGCCGGTATGTGTGAGTGTGAGAGAGCCGGTATGTGTGAGTGTGAGAGAGCCGGTATGTGTGAGTGTCAGAGAGCCGGTATGTGTGAGTGTCAGAGAGCCGGTATGTGTGAGTGTCAGAGAGCCGGTATGTGTGAGTGTCAGAGAGCCGGTATGTGTGAGTGTCAGAGAGCCGGTATGTGTGAGTGTCAGAGAGCCGGTATGTGTGAGTGTCAGAGAGCCGGTATGTGTGAGTGTCAGAGAGCCGGTATGTGTGAGTGTCAGAGAGCCGGTATGTGTGAGTGTCAGAGAGCCGGTATGTGTGAGTGTCAGAGAGCCGGTATGTGTGAGTGTCAGAGAGCCGGTATGTGTGAGTGTCAGAGAGCCGGTATGTGTGAGTGTCAGAGAGCCGGTATGTGTGAGTGTCAGAGATCCGGTATGTCTGAGTTTCAGAGAGCCGGTATGTGTGAGTGTCAGAGAGCCGGTATGTGTGAGTGTCAGAGAGCCGGTATGTGTGAGTGTCAGAGAGCAGGTATGTGTGTGTGTCAGAGAGCCGGTATGTGTGAGTGTGAGAGAGCCGGTATATGTGTGAGTGTGAGAGAGCCGGTATATGTGTGAGTGTGAGAGAGCCGGTAGATGTGTGAGTGTGAGAGAGCCGGTATGTGTGAGTGTGAGAGAGCCGGTATGTGTGAGTGTGAGAGGGCCGGTATGTGTGAGTGTCAGAGAGCCGGTATGTGTGAGTGTCAGAGAGCCGGTATGTGTGAGTGTCAGAGAGCCGGTATGTGTGAGTGTCAGAGAGCCGGTATGTGTTAGTGTCAGAGAGCCGGTATGTGTTAGTGTCAGAGAGCCGGTATGTGTGTGTGTGTGAGAGAGCAGGTATGTGTGTGTGTCAGAGAGTCGGTATGTGTGAGTGTGAGAGAGCCGTTATATGTGTGAGTGTGAGAGAGCCGGTATGTGTGAATGTGAGAGAGCCGGTATGTGTGTGTGTCAGAGACCCGGTATGTGTGTGTGTCAGAGAGCCGGTATGTGTGTGTGTCAGAGAGCCGGTATGTGTGAGTGTCAGAGAGCCGGTATGTGTGAGTGTCAGAGAGCCGGTATGTGTGAGTGTCAGAGAGCCGGTATGTGTGAGTGTCAGAGAGCCGG
Source organism: Carcharodon carcharias (assembly GCF_017639515.1). Classification (NCBI taxonomy): domain Eukaryota; kingdom Metazoa; phylum Chordata; class Chondrichthyes; order Lamniformes; family Lamnidae; genus Carcharodon; species Carcharodon carcharias. The sequence continues at coordinate 772,797 of NC_054495.1, forward strand.
TATGTGTGAGTGTCAGAGAGCCGGTATGTGTGAGTGTCAGAGAGCCGGTATGTGTGAGTGTCAGAGAGCCGGTATGTGTGAGTGTCAGAGAGCCGGTATGTGTGAGTGTCAGAGAGCCGGTATGTGTGAGTGTCAGAGAGCCGGTATGTGTGAGTGTCAGAGAGCCGGTATGTGTGAGTGTCAGAGAGCCGGTATGTGTGAGTGTGAGAGAGCCGGTATGTGTGAGTGTGAGAGAGCCGGTATGTGTGAGTGTGAGAGAGCCGGTATGTGTGAGTGTCAGAGAGCCGGTATGTGTGAGTGTCAGAGAGCCGGTATGTGTGAGTGTCAGAGAGCCGGTATGTGTGAGTGTCAGAGAGCCGGTATGTGTGAGTGTCAGAGAGCCGGTATGTGTGAGTGTCACAGAGCCGGTATGTGTGAGTGTCATAGAGCCGGTATGTGTGAGTGTCAGAGAGCCGGTATGTGTGAGTGTCAGAGAGCCGGTATGTGTGAGTGTCAGAGAGCCGGTATGTGTGAGTGTCAGAGAGCCGGTATGTGTGAGTGTCAGAGAGCCGGTATGTGTGAGTGTCAGAGAGCCGGTATGTGTGAGTGTCAGAGAGCCGGTATGTGTGAGTGTCAGAGAGCCGGTATGTGTGAGTGTCAGAGAGCCGGTATGTGTGAGTGTCAGAGAGCCGGTATGTGTGAGTGTCAGAGAGAGCCGGTACGTGTGTGAGTGTCCATGAGCCGGTATATGTGTGTGTGTGTGTGAGAGCCGGCATGTGTGTGTGTCAGAGAGCCGGTATGTGTGTGTGTCAGAGAGCCGGTATGTGTGTGTGTGTGAGAGAGCCGGCATGTGTGTGTGTCAGAGAGCCGGCATGTGTGTGTGTCAGAGAGCCGGCATGTGTGTGTGTGAGAGAGCCGGTATGTGTGTGTGTGTGAGAGAGCCGGTATGTGTGTGTGTGTGAGAGAGCCGGTATGTGTGTGTGTGGGAGAGCCGGTATGTGTGTGTGTGAGAGAGAGCCGGTATGTGTGAGTGAGAGAGAGCCGGTATGTGTGAGTGAGAGAGAGCCGGTATGTGTGAGTGAGAGAGAGCCGGTATGTGTGAGTGAGAGAGAGCCGGTATGTGTGAGTGTGAGAGAGCCGGTATGTGTGAGTGTCAGAGAGCTGGTATGTGTGTGTGTGAGAGAGAGCCGGTACGTGTGTGAGTGTCATAAAGCCGGTATGTGTGAGTGTCAATGAGCCGGTATATGTGTGTGTGTGTGTGTGAGAGCCGGTATGTGTGTGTGTCAGAGAGCCGGTATGTGTGTGTCAGAGAGCCGGTATGTGTGTGTGTGTGAGAGAGCCGGTATGTGTGAGTGTGAGAGAGCCGGTATGTGTGAGTGTGAGAGAGCCGGAATGTGTGAGTGTCAGAGAGCCAGTATGTGTGAGTGTCAGAGAGCCGGTATGTGTGTGTGTGTGAGAGAGCCGGTATGTGTGTGTGTGTGTGTGAGAGAGCCAGTATGTGTGAGTGTGAGAGAGCCGGTATGTGTGAGTGTGAGAGAGCCGGTATGTGTGAGTGAGAGAGAGCCGTTATGTGTGAATGTGAGAGAGTGCCGGTATGTGTGTGTGAGAGAGCCGGTATGTGTGAATGTGTGAGAGAGCCAGTATGTGTGAATGTGTGAGAGAGCTGGTATGTGTGTGAATGTGTGAGAGAGCTGGTATGTGTGTGTGTGTGTGAGACAGCTGGTATGTGTGTGTGTGTGTGAGAGATCCGGTATGTGTGTGTGTGAGAGAGAGAGCTGGTATGTGTGTGTGTGTGTGTGAGAGAGCCGGTATGTGTGTGTGTGAGAGAGAGAGCCGGTATGTGTGTGTGTGTGTGTGAGGGAGCCGGTATGTGTGTGTGTGTGTGTGAGAGAGCCGGTATGTGTGTGTGTGTGTGAGAGAGCCGGTATGTGTGTGTGTGTGTGAGAGAGCCGGTATGTGTGTGTGTGTGTGAGAGAGCCGGTATGTGTGTGTGTGTGTGAGAGAGCCGGTATGTGTGTGTGTGAGAGAGAGAGCCGGTATGTGTGTGTGAGAGAGAGCCGGTATGTGTGTGTGTGTGAGAGAGCCGGTCTGTGTGTGTGTGTGAGAGAGCCGGTCTGTGTGTGTGTGTGTGAGAGAGCCGGTATGTGTGTGTGTGTGAGAGAGCCGGTATGTGTGAGTGTGAGAGAGAGCCGGTATGTGTGAGTGTGAGAGAGCCGGTATGTGTGAGTGTGAGAGAGCCGGTATGTGTGAGTGTGAGAGAGCCGGTATGTGTGAGTGTGAGAGAGCCGGTATGTGTGAGTGTGAGAGAGCCGGTATGTGTGAGTGTGAGCGAGCCGGTATGTGTGAGTGTGAGCGAGCCGGTATGTGGAGTGTGAGAGAGCCGTTATGTGTGAGTGTCAGAGAGCCGGTATGTGTGAGTGTGAGGGAGCCGGTATGTGTGTGTGTCAGAGAGCCGGTATGTGTGAGTGTCAGAGAGCCGGTATGTGTGAGTGTCAGAGAGCCGGTATGTGTGAGTGTCAGAGAGCCGGTATGTGTGAGTGTGAGAGAGCCGGTATGTGTGAGTGTGAGAGCCGGTATGTGTGAGTGTCAGAGAGCCGGTATGTGTGAATGTGTGAGAGAGCTGGTATGTGTGTGAATGTGTGAGAGAGCTGGTATGTGTGTGAATGTGTGAGAGAGCTGGTATGTGTGTGAATGTGTGAGAGAGCTGGTATGTGTGTGAATGTGTGAGAGAGCTGGTATGTGTGTGTGTGTGTGAGAGAGCTGGTATGTGTGTGTGTGTGTGTGTGAGAGAGCTGGTATGTGTGTGTGTGTGTGTGAGAGAGCTGGTATGTGTGTGTATGTGAGAGAGAGCCGGTATGTGTGTGTGTGAGAGAGAGAGCCGGTATGTGTGTGTGAGAGAGAGCCGGTATGTGTGTGTGTGTGAGAGAGCCGGTCTGTGTGTGTGTGTGAGAGAGCCGGTCTGTGTGTGTGTGTGAGAGAGCCGGTATGTGTGTGTGTGTGAGAGAGCCGGTATGTGTGAGTGTGAGAGAGCCGGTATGTGTGAGTGTGAGAGAGCCGGTATGTGTGTGTGTGAGAGAGCCGGTATGTGTGTGTGTGTGAGAGAGCCGGTTTGTGTGTGTGTGAGAGAGCCGGTATGTGTGTGTGTGAGAGAGCCGGTATGTGTATGTGTGAGAGAGCCGGTATGTGTGTGTGTGTGAGAGAGCAGGTATGTGTGTGTGTCAGAGAGTCGGTATGTGTGAGTTTGAGAGAGCCGGTATATGTGTGAATGTGAGAGAGCCGGTATATGTGTGAATGTGAGAGAGCAGGTATGTGTGTGTGTCAGAGAGCCGGTATGTGTGTGTGTCAGAGAGCCGGTATGTGTGTGTGTCAGAGAGCCGGTATGTGTGTGTGTCAGAGAGCCGGTATGTGTGAGTGTCAGAGAGCCGGTATGTGTGAGTGTCAGAGAGCCGGTATGTGTGAGTGTGAGGGAGCCGGTATGTGTGAGTGTGAGAGAGCCGGTATATGTGTGAGAGTGAGAGAGCCGGTATGTGTGTGTGTCAGAGAGCCGGTATGTGTGAGTGTGCGAGAGCCGGTATATGTGTGAGTGTGCGAGAGCCGGTATGTGTGAATGTGAGAGAGCCGGTATGTGTGAGTGTCAGATAGCCGGTATGTGTGAGTGTCAGAGAGCCGGTATGTGTGAGTGTCAGAGAGCCGGTATGTGTGAGTGTCAGAGAGCCGGTATGTGTGAGTGTCAGTGAGCCGGTATATGTGTGTGTGTGTGTGAGAGCCGGTATGTGTGTGTGTGAGAGAACCGGTATGTGTGTGAGTGTGAGAGAGCCGGTATGTGTGTGAATGTGAGAGAGCCGGTGTGTGTGTGTGAGAGAGCCGGTATGTGTGTGTGTGTGTGTGAGAGCCGGTATGTGTGAGTGTCAGAGAGCTGGTATGTGTGAATGTGAGAGGGCCAGTATGTGTGTGTGTGTGAGAGAGCCGGTATGTGTGAGTGTCAGAGAGCCGGTATGTGTGAGTGTGAGAGAGCCGGTATGTGTGTGAGTGTGAGAGAGCCGGAATGTGTGAGTGTCAGAGAGCCGGTATGTGTGTGTGTGTGAGAGAGCCGGTATGTGTGTGTGTGTGTGTGAGAGAGCCAGTATGTGTGAGTGTGAGAGAGCCGGTATGTGTGAGTGTGAGAGAGCCGGTATGTGTGAGTGAGAGAGAGCCGTTATGTGTGAATGTGAGAGAGTGCCGGTATGTGTGTGATTGTGAGAGAGCCGTTATGTGTGTGTGTGTGTAAGACAGCTGGTATGTGTGTGTGTGTGTGAGAGAGCCGGTATGTGTGTGTGTGAGAGAGCCGGTATGTGTGAGTGTGAGAGAGCTGGTATGTGTGTGTGTGAGAGAGAGCCGGTACGTGTGTGAGTGTCATAAAGCCGGTATGTGTGAGTGTCAATGAGCCGGTATATGTGTGTGTGTGTGTGTGAGAGCCGGTATGTGTGCGTGTGTGAGAGAGCCGGTATGTGTGTGTGTGTGCGAGAGAGCCGGTATGTGTGTGTGTGAGAGAGAGAGCCGGTATGTGTGTGTGTGTGAGAGAGCCGGTATGTGTGCGTGTGTGAGAGAGCCGGTATGTGTGTGTGTGTGTGTGAGAGAGCCGGTATGTGTGTGTGTGTGTGAGAGAGCCGGTATGTGTGTGTGTGTGTGTGAGAGAGCCGGTATGTGTGTGGGTGTGTGAGAGAGAGCCGGTATGTGTGTGTGTGTGTGTGAGAGAGCCGGTATGTGTTTGTGTGTGAGAGAGCCGGTATGTGTGTGTGTGTGAGAGAGCCGGTATGTGTGTGTGATTGAGAGAGCCGGTATGTGTGTGTGATTGAGAGAGCCGGTATGTGTGTGTGTGTGAGAGAGCCGGTATGTGTGTGTGTGTGAGAGAGCCGGTATGTGTGTGTGTGTGAGAGAGCCGGTATGTGTGTGTGTGTGAGAGAGCCGGTATGTGTGTGTGTGTGAGAGAGCCGGTATGTGTGCGTGTGTGAGAGAGCCGGTATGTGTGCGTGTGTGAGAGAGCCGGTATGTGTGCGTGTGTGAGAGAGCCGGTATGTGTGTGTGTGTGAGAGAGCCGGTATGTGTGTGTGTGAGAGAGAGAGCCGGTATGTGTGTGTGTGTGAGAGAGCCGGTATGTGTGCGTGTGTGAGAGAGCCGGTATGTGTGTGTGTGTGTGTGAGAGAGCCGGTATGTGTGTGTGTGTGTGAGAGAGCCGGTATGTGTGTGTGTGTGTGAGAGAGCCGGTATGTGTGTGTGTGTGTGTGAGAGAGCCGGTATGTGTGTGGGTGTGTGAGAGAGAGCCGGTATGTGTGTGTGTGTGTGTGAGAGAGCCGGTATGTGTGTGTGTGTGAGAGAGCCGGTATGTGTGTGTGTGTGAGAGAGCCGGTATGTGTGTGTGATTGAGAGAGCCGGTATGTGTGTGTGTGTGAGAGAGCCGGTATGTGTGTGTGTGTGAGAGAGCCGGTATGTGTGTGTGTGTGAGAGAGCCGGTATGTGTGTGTGTGTGAGAGAGCCGGTATGTGTGTGTGTGTGAGAGAGCCGGTATGTGTGCGTGTGTGAGAGAGCCGGTATGTGTGCGTGTGTGAGAGAGCCGGTATGTGTGCGTGTGTGAGAGAGCCGGTATGTGTGCGTGTGTGAGAGAGCCGGTATGTGTGTGTGTGTGAGAGAGCCGGTATGTGTGTGTGTGTGAGAGAGCCGGTATGTGTGTGTGTGTGAGAGAGCCGGTATGTGTGTGTGTGTGAGAGAGCCGGTATGTGTGTGTGTGTGTGTGTGTGAGAGCCGGTATGTGTGTGTGTGTGTGAGAGCCGTTATGTGTGTGTGTGTGTGAGAGCCGGTATGTGTGTGTGTGTGAGAGCCGGTATGTGTGTGTGTGTGAGAGCCGGTATGTGTGTGTGTGTGAGAGCCGGTATGTGTGTGTGTGTGAGAGCCGGTATGTGTGTGTGTGTGAGAGCCGGTATGTGTGTGTGTGTGAGAGCCGGTATGTGTGTGAGTGTGAGAAAGCCGGTATGTGTGAGTGTGAGAGAGCCGGTATGTGTGAGTGTGAGAAAGCCGGTATGTGTGAGAGTGACAGAGCCGGTATATGTGTGAGTGTGAGAGAGCCGGTTTATGTGTGAGTGTGAGAGAGCCGGTATGTGTGAGTGTCAGAGAGCCGGTATGTGTGAGTGTCAGAGAGCCGGTATGTGTGAGTGTGAGAGAGCCGGTATGTGTGAGTGTGAGAGAGCCGGTATGTGTGAGTGTGAGAGAGCCGGTATGTGTGAGTGTGAGAGAGCCGGTATGTGTGAGTGTGAGAGAGCCGGTATGTGTGAGTGTGAGAGAGCCGGTATGTGTGAGTGTGAGAGAGCCGGTATGTGTGAGTGTGAGAGAGCCGGTATGTGTGAGTGTGAGAGAGCCGGTATGTGTGAGTGTGAGAGAGCCGGTATGTGTGAGTGTGAGAGAGCCGGTATGTGTGAGTGTCAGAGAGCCGGTATGTGTGAGTGTCAGAGAGCCGGTATGTGTGAGTGTCAGAGAGCCGGTATGTGTGAGTGTCAGAGAGCCGGTATGTGTGAGTGTCAGAGAGCCGGTATGTGTGAGTGTCAGAGAGCCGGTATGTGTGAGTGTCAGAGATCCGGTATGTCTGAGTTTCAGAGAGCCGGTATGTGTGAGTGTCAGAGAGCCGGTATGTGTGAGTGTCAGAGAGCCGGTATGTGTGAGTGTCAGAGAGCCGGTATGTGTGTGTGTCAGAGAGCCGGTATGTGTGAGTGTGAGAGAGCCGGTATATGTGTGAGTGTGAGAGAGCCGGTATATGTGTGAGTGTGAGAGAGCCGGTATGTGTGAGTGAGAGAGAGCCGGTATGTGTGGGTGTCAGAGAGCCGGTATGTGTGAGTGTGAGAGAGCCGGTATGTGTGAGTGTGAGAGGGCCGGTATGTGTGAGTGTCAGAGAGCCGGTATGTGTGAGTGTGAGAGAGCCGGTATGTGTGAGTGTCAGAGAGCCGGTATGTGTGAGTGTGAGAGAGCCGGTATGTGTGAGTGTGAGAGCCGGTATGTGTGAGTGTCAGAGAGCCGGTATGTGTGAATGTGTGAGAGAGCTGGTATGTGTGTGAATGTGTGAGAGAGCTGGTATGTGTGTGAATGTGTGAGAGAGCTGGTATGTGTGTGAATGTGTGAGAGAGCTGGTATGTGTGTGAATGTGTGAGAGAGCTGGTATGTGTGTGTGTGTGTGAGAGAGCTGGTATGTGTGTGTGTGTGTGTGTGAGAGAGCTGGTATGTGTGTGTGTGTGTGTGAGAGAGCTGGTATGTGTGTGTATGTGAGAGAGAGCCGGTATGTGTGTGTGTGAGAGAGAGAGCCGGTATGTGTGTGTGAGAGAGAGCCGGTATGTGTGTGTGTGTGAGAGAGCCGGTCTGTGTGTGTGTGTGAGAGAGCCGGTCTGTGTGTGTGTGTGAGAGAGCCGGTATGTGTGTGTGTGTGAGAGAGCCGGTATGTGTGAGTGTGAGAGAGCCGGTATGTGTGAGTGTGAGAGAGCCGGTATGTGTGTGTGTGAGAGAGCCGGTATGTGTGTGTGTGTGAGAGAGCCGGTTTGTGTGTGTGTGAGAGAGCCGGTATGTGTGTGTGTGAGAGAGCCGGTATGTGTATGTGTGAGAGAGCCGGTATGTGTGTGTGTGTGAGAGAGCAGGTATGTGTGTGTGTCAGAGAGTCGGTATGTGTGAGTTTGAGAGAGCCGGTATATGTGTGAATGTGAGAGAGCCGGTATATGTGTGAATGTGAGAGAGCAGGTATGTGTGTGTGTCAGAGAGCCGGTATGTGTGTGTGTCAGAGAGCCGGTATGTGTGTGTGTCAGAGAGCCGGTATGTGTGTGTGTCAGAGAGCCGGTATGTGTGAGTGTCAGAGAGCCGGTATGTGTGAGTGTCAGAGAGCCGGTATGTGTGAGTGTGAGGGAGCCGGTATGTGTGAGTGTGAGAGAGCCGGTATATGTGTGAGAGTGAGAGAGCCGGTATGTGTGTGTGTCAGAGAGCCGGTATGTGTGAGTGTGCGAGAGCCGGTATATGTGTGAGTGTGCGAGAGCCGGTATGTGTGAATGTGAGAGAGCCGGTATGTGTGAGTGTCAGATAGCCGGTATGTGTGAGTGTCAGATAGCCGGTATGTGTGAGTGTCAGAGAGCCGGTATGTGTGAGTGTCAGAGAGCCGGTATGTGTGAGTGTCAGAGAGCCGGTATGTGTGAGTGTCAGTGAGCCGGTATATGTGTGTGTGTGTGTGAGAGCCGGTATGTGTGTGTGTGAGAGAACCGGTATGTGTGTGAGTGTGAGAGAGCCGGTATGTGTGTGAATGTGAGAGAGCCGGTGTGTGTGTGTGAGAGAGCCGGTATGTGTGTGTGTGTGTGTGAGAGCCGGTATGTGTGAGTGTCAGAGAGCTGGTATGTGTGAATGTGAGAGGGCCAGTATGTGTGTGTGTGTGAGAGAGCCGGTATGTGTGAGTGTCAGAGAGCCGGTATGTGTGAGTGTGAGAGAGCCGGTATGTGTGTGAGTGTGAGAGAGCCGGAATGTGTGAGTGTCAGAGAGCCGGTATGTGTGTGTGTGTGAGAGAGCCGGTATGTGTGTGTGTGTGTGTGAGAGAGCCAGTATGTGTGAGTGTGAGAGAGCCGGTATGTGTGAGTGTGAGAGAGCCGGTATGTGTGAGTGAGAGAGAGCCGTTATGTGTGAATGTGAGAGAGTGCCGGTATGTGTGTGATTGTGAGAGAGCCGTTATGTGTGTGTGTGTGTAAGACAGCTGGTATGTGTGTGTGTGTGTGAGAGAGCCGGTATGTGTGTGTGTGAGAGAGCCGGTATGTGTGAGTGTGAGAGAGCTGGTATGTGTGTGTGTGAGAGAGAGCCGGTACGTGTGTGAGTGTCATAAAGCCGGTATGTGTGAGTGTCAATGAGCCGGTATATGTGTGTGTGTGTGTGTGAGAGCCGGTATGTGTGCGTGTGTGAGAGAGCCGGTATGTGTGTGTGTGTGCGAGAGAGCCGGTATGTGTGTGTGTGAGAGAGAGAGCCGGTATGTGTGTGTGTGTGAGAGAGCCGGTATGTGTGCGTGTGTGAGAGAGCCGGTATGTGTGTGTGTGTGTGTGAGAGAGCCGGTATGTGTGTGTGTGTGTGAGAGAGCCGGTATGTGTGTGTGTGTGTGTGAGAGAGCCGGTATGTGTGTGGGTGTGTGAGAGAGAGCCGGTATGTGTGTGTGTGTGTGTGAGAGAGCCGGTATGTGTTTGTGTGTGAGAGAGCCGGTATGTGTGTGTGTGTGAGAGAGCCGGTATGTGTGTGTGATTGAGAGAGCCGGTATGTGTGTGTGATTGAGAGAGCCGGTATGTGTGTGTGTGTGAGAGAGCCGGTATGTGTGTGTGTGTGAGAGAGCCGGTATGTGTGTGTGTGTGAGAGAGCCGGTATGTGTGTGTGTGTGAGAGAGCCGGTATGTGTGTGTGTGTGAGAGAGCCGGTATGTGTGCGTGTGTGAGAGAGCCGGTATGTGTGCGTGTGTGAGAGAGCCGGTATGTGTGCGTGTGTGAGAGAGCCGGTATGTGTGTGTGTGTGAGAGAGCCGGTATGTGTGTGTGTGAGAGAGAGAGCCGGTATGTGTGTGTGTGTGAGAGAGCCGGTATGTGTGCGTGTGTGAGAGAGCCGGTATGTGTGTGTGTGTGTGTGAGAGAGCCGGTATGTGTGTGTGTGTGTGAGAGAGCCGGTATGTGTGTGTGTGTGTGAGAGAGCCGGTATGTGTGTGTGTGTGTGTGAGAGAGCCGGTATGTGTGTGGGTGTGTGAGAGAGAGCCGGTATGTGTGTGTGTGTGTGTGAGAGAGCCGGTATGTGTGTGTGTGTGAGAGAGCCGGTATGTGTGTGTGTGTGAGAGAGCCGGTATGTGTGTGTGATTGAGAGAGCCGGTATGTGTGTGTGTGTGAGAGAGCCGGTATGTGTGTGTGTGTGAGAGAGCCGGTATGTGTGTGTGTGTGAGAGAGCCGGTATGTGTGTGTGTGTGAGAGAGCCGGTATGTGTGTGTGTGTGAGAGAGCCGGTATGTGTGCGTGTGTGAGAGAGCCGGTATGTGTGCGTGTGTGAGAGAGCCGGTATGTGTGCGTGTGTGAGAGAGCCGGTATGTGTGCGTGTGTGAGAGAGCCGGTATGTGTGTGTGTGTGAGAGAGCCGGTATGTGTGTGTGTGTGAGAGAGCCGGTATGTGTGTGTGTGTGAGAGAGCCGGTATGTGTGTGTGTGTGAGAGAGCCGGTATGTGTGTGTGTGTGTGAGAGCCGGTATGTGTGTGTGTGTGTGAGATCCGTTATGTGTGTGTGTGTGTGAGAGCCGGTATGTGTGTGTGTGTGAGAGCCGGTATGTGTGTGTGTGTGAGAGCCGGTATGTGTGTGTGTGTGAGAGCCGGTATGTGTGTGTGTGTGAGAGCCGGTATGTGTGTGTGTGTGAGAGCCGGTATGTGTGTGTGTGTGAGAGCCGGTATGTGTGTGAGTGTGAGAAAGCCGGTATGTGTGAGTGTGAGAGAGCCGGTATGTGTGAGTGTGAGAAAGCCGGTATGTGTGAGAGTGACAGAGCCGGTATATGTGTGAGTGTGAGAGAGCCGGTTTATGTGTGAGTGTGAGAGAGCCGGTATGTGTGAGTGTCAGAGAGCCGGTATGTGTGAGTGTCAGAGAGCCGGTATGTGTGAGTGTGAGAGAGCCGGTATGTGTGAGTGTGAGAGAGCCGGTATGTGTGAGTGTGAGAGAGCCGGTATGTGTGAGTGTGAGAGAGCCGGTATGTGTGAGTGTGAGAGAGCCGGTATGTGTGAGTGTGAGAGAGCCGGTATGTGTGAGTGTGAGAGAGCCGGTATGTGTGAGTGTGAGAGAGCCGGTATGTGTGAGTGTGAGAGAGCCGGTATGTGTGAGTGTGAGAGAGCCGGTATGTGTGAGTGTGAGAGAGCCGGTATGTGTGAGTGTGAGAGAGCCGGTATGTGTGAGTGTCAGAGAGCCGGTATGTGTGAGTGTCAGAGAGCCGGTATGTGTGAGTGTCAGAGAGCCGGTATGTGTGAGTGTCAGAGAGCCGGTATGTGTGAGTGTCAGAGAGCCGGTATGTGTGAGTGTCAGAGAGCCGGTATGTGTGAGTGTCAGAGATCCGGTATGTCTGAGTTTCAGAGAGCCGGTATGTGTGAGTGTCAGAGAGCCGGTATGTGTGAGTGTCAGAGAGCCGGTATGTGTGAGTGTCAGAGAGCCGGTATGTGTGTGTGTCAGAGAGCCGGTATGTGTGAGTGTGAGAGAGCCGGTATATGTGTGAGTGTGAGAGAGCCGGTATATGTGTGAGTGTGAGAGAGCCGGTATGTGTGAGTGAGAGAGAGCCGGTATGTGTGGGTGTGAGAGAGCCGGTATGTGTGAGTGTGAGAGAGCCGGTATGTGTGAGTGTGAGAGGGCCGGTATGTGTGAGTGTCAGAGAGCCGGTATGTGTGAGTGTCAGAGAGCCGGTATGTGTGAGTGTCAGAGAGCCGGTATGTGTGAGTGTCAGAGAGCCGGTATGTGTTAGTGTCAGAGAGCCGGTATGTGTTAGTGTCAGAGAGCCGGTATGTGTTAGTGTCAGAGAGCCGGTATGTGTTAGTGTCAGAGAGCCGGTATGTGTTAGTGTCAGAGAGCCGGTATGTGTTAGTGTCAGAGAGCCGGTATGTGTGTGTGTGTGAGAGAGCAGGTATGTGTGTGTATGTGAGAGAGAGCCGGTATGTGTGTGTGTGAGAGAGAGAGCCGGTATGTGTGTGTGAGAGAGAGCCGGTATGTGTGTGTGTGTGAGAGAGCCGGTCTGTGTGTGTGTGTGAGAGAGCCGGTCTGTGTGTGTGTGTGAGAGAGCCGGTATGTGTGTGTGTGTGAGAGAGCCGGTATGTGTGAGTGTGAGAGAGCCGGTATGTGTGAGTGTGAGAGAGCCGGTATGTGTGTGTGTGAGAGAGCCGGTATGTGTGTGTGTGTGAGAGAGCCGGTTTGTGTGTGTGTGAGAGAGCCGGTATGTGTGTGTGTGAGAGAGCCGGTATGTGTATGTGTGAGAGAGCCGGTATGTGTGTGTGTGTGAGAGAGCAGGTATGTGTGTGTGTCAGAGAGTCGGTATGTGTGAGTTTGAGAGAGCCGGTATATGTGTGAATGTGAGAGAGCCGGTATATGTGTGAATGTGAGAGAGCAGGTATGTGTGTGTGTCAGAGAGCCGGTATGTGTGTGTGTCAGAGAGCCGGTATGTGTGTGTGTCAGAGAGCCGGTATGTGTGTGTGTCAGAGAGCCGGTATGTGTGAGTGTCAGAGAGCCGGTATGTGTGAGTGTCAGAGAGCCGGTATGTGTGAGTGTGAGGGAGCCGGTATGTGTGAGTGTGAGAGAGCCGGTATATGTGTGAGAGTGAGAGAGCCGGTATGTGTGTGTGTCAGAGAGCCGGTATGTGTGAGTGTGCGAGAGCCGGTATATGTGTGAGTGTGCGAGAGCCGGTATGTGTGAATGTGAGAGAGCCGGTATGTGTGAGTGTCAGATAGCCGGTATGTGTGAGTGTCAGATAGCCGGTATGTGTGAGTGTCAGAGAGCCGGTATGTGTGAGTGTCAGAGAGCCGGTATGTGTGAGTGTCAGAGAGCCGGTATGTGTGAGTGTCAGTGAGCCGGTATATGTGTGTGTGTGTGTGAGAGCCGGTATGTGTGTGTGTGAGAGAACCGGTATGTGTGTGAGTGTGAGAGAGCCGGTATGTGTGTGAATGTGAGAGAGCCGGTGTGTGTGTGTGAGAGAGCCGGTATGTGTGTGTGTGTGTGTGAGAGCCGGTATGTGTGAGTGTCAGAGAGCTGGTATGTGTGAATGTGAGAGGGCCAGTATGTGTGTGTGTGTGAGAGAGCCGGTATGTGTGAGTGTCAGAGAGCCGGTATGTGTGAGTGTGAGAGAGCCGGTATGTGTGTGAGTGTGAGAGAGCCGGAATGTGTGAGTGTCAGAGAGCCGGTATGTGTGTGTGTGTGAGAGAGCCGGTATGTGTGTGTGTGTGTGTGAGAGAGCCAGTATGTGTGAGTGTGAGAGAGCCGGTATGTGTGAGTGTGAGAGAGCCGGTATGTGTGAGTGAGAGAGAGCCGTTATGTGTGAATGTGAGAGAGTGCCGGTATGTGTGTGATTGTGAGAGAGCCGTTATGTGTGTGTGTGTGTAAGACAGCTGGTATGTGTGTGTGTGTGTGAGAGAGCCGGTATGTGTGTGTGTGAGAGAGCCGGTATGTGTGAGTGTGAGAGAGCTGGTATGTGTGTGTGTGAGAGAGAGCCGGTACGTGTGTGAGTGTCATAAAGCCGGTATGTGTGAGTGTCAATGAGCCGGTATATGTGTGTGTGTGTGTGTGAGAGCCGGTATGTGTGCGTGTGTGAGAGAGCCGGTATGTGTGTGTGTGTGCGAGAGAGCCGGTATGTGTGTGTGTGAGAGAGAGAGCCGGTATGTGTGTGTGTGTGAGAGAGCCGGTATGTGTGCGTGTGTGAGAGAGCCGGTATGTGTGTGTGTGTGTGTGAGAGAGCCGGTATGTGTGTGTGTGTGTGAGAGAGCCGGTATGTGTGTGTGTGTGTGTGAGAGAGCCGGTATGTGTGTGGGTGTGTGAGAGAGAGCCGGTATGTGTGTGTGTGTGTGTGAGAGAGCCGGTATGTGTTTGTGTGTGAGAGAGCCGGTATGTGTGTGTGTGTGAGAGAGCCGGTATGTGTGTGTGATTGAGAGAGCCGGTATGTGTGTGTGATTGAGAGAGCCGGTATGTGTGTGTGTGTGAGAGAGCCGGTATGTGTGTGTGTGTGAGAGAGCCGGTATGTGTGTGTGTGTGAGAGAGCCGGTATGTGTGTGTGTGTGAGAGAGCCGGTATGTGTGTGTGTGTGAGAGAGCCGGTATGTGTGCGTGTGTGAGAGAGCCGGTATGTGTGCGTGTGTGAGAGAGCCGGTATGTGTGCGTGTGTGAGAGAGCCGGTATGTGTGTGTGTGTGAGAGAGCCGGTATGTGTGTGTGTGAGAGAGAGAGCCGGTATGTGTGTGTGTGTGAGAGAGCCGGTATGTGTGCGTGTGTGAGAGAGCCGGTATGTGTGTGTGTGTGTGTGAGAGAGCCGGTATGTGTGTGTGTGTGTGAGAGAGCCGGTATGTGTGTGTGTGTGTGAGAGAGCCGGTATGTGTGTGTGTGTGTGTGAGAGAGCCGGTATGTGTGTGGGTGTGTGAGAGAGAGCCGGTATGTGTGTGTGTGTGTGTGAGAGAGCCGGTATGTGTGTGTGTGTGAGAGAGCCGGTATGTGTGTGTGTGTGAGAGAGCCGGTATGTGTGTGTGATTGAGAGAGCCGGTATGTGTGTGTGTGTGAGAGAGCCGGTATGTGTGTGTGTGTGAGAGAGCCGGTATGTGTGTGTGTGTGAGAGAGCCGGTATGTGTGTGTGTGTGAGAGAGCCGGTATGTGTGTGTGTGTGAGAGAGCCGGTATGTGTGCGTGTGTGAGAGAGCCGGTATGTGTGCGTGTGTGAGAGAGCCGGTATGTGTGCGTGTGTGAGAGAGCCGGTATGTGTGCGTGTGTGAGAGAGCCGGTATGTGTGTGTGTGTGAGAGAGCCGGTATGTGTGTGTGTGTGAGAGAGCCGGTATGTGTGTGTGTGTGAGAGAGCCGGTATGTGTGTGTGTGTGAGAGAGCCGGTATGTGTGTGTGTGTGTGAGAGCCGGTATGTGTGTGTGTGTGTGAGAGTCGTTATGTGTGTGTGTGTGTGAGAGCCGGTATGTGTGTGTGTGTGAGAGCCGGTATGTGTGTGTGTGTGAGAGCCGGTATGTGTGTGTGTGTGAGAGCCGGTATGTGTGTGTGTGTGAGAGCCGGTATGTGTGTGTGTGTGAGAGCCGGTATGTGTGTGTGTGTGAGAGCCGGTATGTGTGTGAGTGTGAGAAAGCCGGTATGTGTGAGTGTGAGAGAGCCGGTATGTGTGAGTGTGAGAAAGCCGGTATGTGTGAGAGTGACAGAGCCGGTATATGTGTGAGTGTGAGAGAGCCGGTTTATGTGTGAGTGTGAGAGAGCCGGTATGTGTGAGTGTCAGAGAGCCGGTATGTGTGAGTGTCAGAGAGCCGGTATGTGTGAGTGTGAGAGAGCCGGTATGTGTGAGTGTGAGAGAGCCGGTATGTGTGAGTGTGAGAGAGCCGGTATGTGTGAGTGTGAGAGAGCCGGTATGTGTGAGTGTGAGAGAGCCGGTATGTGTGAGTGTGAGAGAGCCGGTATGTGTGAGTGTGAGAGAGCCGGTATGTGTGAGTGTGAGAGAGCCGGTATGTGTGAGTGTGAGAGAGCCGGTATGTGTGAGTGTGAGAGAGCCGGTATGTGTGAGTGTGAGAGAGCCGGTATGTGTGAGTGTGAGAGAGCCGGTATGTGTGAGTGTCAGAGAGCCGGTATGTGTGAGTGTCAGAGAGCCGGTATGTGTGAGTGTCAGAGAGCCGGTATGTGTGAGTGTCAGAGAGCCGGTATGTGTGAGTGTCAGAGAGCCGGTATGTGTGAGTGTCAGAGAGCCGGTATGTGTGAGTGTCAGAGATCCGGTATGTCTGAGTTTCAGAGAGCCGGTATGTGTGAGTGTCAGAGAGCCGGTATGTGTGAGTGTCAGAGAGCCGGTATGTGTGAGTGTCAGAGAGCCGGTATGTGTGTGTGTCAGAGAGCCGGTATGTGTGAGTGTGAGAGAGCCGGTATATGTGTGAGTGTGAGAGAGCCGGTATATGTGTGAGTGTGAGAGAGCCGGTATGTGTGAGTGAGAGAGAGCCGGTATGTGTGGGTGTCAGAGAGCCGGTATGTGTGAGTGTGAGAGAGCCGGTATGTGTGAGTGTGAGAGGGCCGGTATGTGTGAGTGTCAGAGAGCCGGTATGTGTGAGTGTCAGAGAGCCGGTATGTGTGAGTGTCAGAGAGCCGGTATGTGTGAGTGTCAGAGAGCCGGTATGTGTTAGTGTCAGAGAGCCGGTATGTGTTAGTGTCAGAGAGCCGGTATGTGTTAGTGTCAGAGAGCCGGTATGTGTTAGTGTCAGAGAGCCGGTATGTGTTAGTGTCAGAGAGCCGGTATGTGTTAGTGTCAGAGAGCCGGTATGTGTGTGTGTGTGAGAGAGCAGGTATGTGTGTGTGTGTGAGAGAGCAGGTATGTGTGTGTGTCAGAGAGTCGGTATGTGTGAGTGTGAGAGAGCCGTTATATGTGTGAGTGTGAGAGAGCCGGTATGTGTGTGTGTCAGAGAGCCGGTATGTGTGTGTGTCAGAGAGCCGGTATGTGTGTGTGTCAGAGAGCCGGTATGTGTGTGTGTCAGAGAGCCGGTATGTGTGAGTGTCAGAGAGCCGGTATGTGTGAGTGTCAGAGAGCCGGTATGTGTGAGTGTCAGAGAGCCGGTATGTGTGAGTGTCAGAGAGCCGGTATGTGTGAGTGTCAGAGAGCCGGTATGTGTGAGTGTCAGAGAGCCGGTATGTGTGAGTGTCAGAGAGCCGGTATGTGTGAGTGTCAGAGAGCCGGTATGTGTGAGTGTCAGAGAGCCGGTATGTGTGAGTGTCAGAGAGCCGGTATGTGTGAGTGTCAGAGAGCCGGTATGTGTGAGTGTCAGAGAGCCGGTATGTGTGAGTGTCAGAGAGCCGGTATGTGTGAGTGTCAGAGAGCCGGTATGTGTGAGTGTCAGAGAGCCGGTATGTGTGAGTGTCAGAGAGCCGGTATGTGTGAGTGTCAGAGAGCCGGTATGTGTGAGTGTCAGAGAGCCGGTATGTGTGAGTGTCAGAGAGAGCCGTTACGTGTGTGAGTGTCATAAAGCCGGTATGTGTGAGTGTCCATGAGCCGGTATATGTGTGTGTGTGTGTGAGAGCCGGCATGTGTGTGTGTCAGAGAGCCAGTATGTGTGAATGTGTGAGAGAGCTGGTATGTGTGTGAATGTGTGAGAGAGCTGGTATGTTTGTGTGTGTGTGTGAGACAGCTGGTATGTGTGTGTGTGTGCGAGAGAGCCGGTATGTGTGTGTGTGTGCGAGAGAGCCGGTATGTGTGTGTGTGAGAGAGAGAGCCGGTATGTGTGTGTGTGTGTGAGAGAGCCGGTATGTGTGTGTGTGTGAGAGAGCCGGTATGTGTGTGTGTGTGAGAGAGCCGGTATGTGTGTGTGTGTGTGTGAGAGAGCCGGTATGTGTGTGTGTGTGTGTGAGAGCCGGTATGTGTGTGTGTGTGAGAGCCGGTATGTGTGTGTGTGTGAGAGCCGGTATGTGTGTGTGTGTGAGAGCCGGTATGTGTGTGTGTGTGAGAGCCGGTATGTGTGTGTGTGTGACAGCCGGTATGTGTGTGAGTGTGAGAAAGCCGGTATGTGTGAGTGTGAGAGAGCCGGTATGTGTGAGTGTGAGAAAGCCGGTATGTGTGAGTGTGACAGAGCCGGTATATGTGTGAGTGTGAGAGAGCCGGTATGTGTGAGTGTCAGAGAGCCGGTATGTGTGAGTGTCAGAGAGCCGGTATGTGAGAGTGTCAGAGAGCCGGTATGTGTGAGTGTCAGAGAGCCGGTATGTGTGAGTGTGAGAGAGCCGGTATGTGTGAGTGTGAGAGAGCCGGTATGTGTGAGTGTGAGAGAGCCGGTATGTGTGAGTGTGAGAGAGCCGGTATGTGTGAGTGTGAGAGAGCTGGTGTGTGTGTGTGTGTGTGTGTGTGTGTGTGTGAGAGAGAGAGAGAGCCGGTATGTGTGTGTGTGTGTGTGTGTATGTGTGAGAGAGAGAGAGAGCCGGTATGTGTGTGTGAGTGAGAGCTGATATGTGTGTGTGAGAGCCTGTGTGTGTGTGTGAGAGCGCCGGTATGTGTCTGTGTGTGTGAGAGCGCCGGTATGTGTCTGTGTGTGTGAGAGCGCCGGTATGTGTCTGTGTGTGTGAGAGCGCCGGTATGTGTCTGTGTGTGTGAGAGCGCCGGTATGTGTCTGTGTGTGTGAGAGCGCCGGTATGTGTCTGTGTGTGTGAGAGCGCCGGTATGTGTCTGTGTGTGTGAGAGCGCCGGTATGTGTCTGTGTGTGTGAGAGCGCCGGTATGTGTCTGTGTGTGTGAGAGCGCCGGTATGTGTCTGTGTGTGTGAGAGCGCCGGTATGTGTCTGTGTGTGTGAGAGCGCCGGTATGTGTCTGTGTGTGAGAGAGAACCGGTGTGTTTGTATGTATGTGTGTGTGTGTGTGTGTGTGAGAGAGAGAGAGAAAGCCGGTATATGTGTGTGTGTGAGAGAGAGAGCCGGTGTGTGTGTGTGTGTGTGAGAGAGAGCTGGTATGTGTGTGTGTGAGAGAGCCGGTATGTGTGTGTATGAGAGAGCCGGTATGTGTGTGTGTAAGAGAGCCGGTATGTGTGTGTGTGAGAGAGCAGGTATGTGTGTGTGTGTGTGTGAGAGAGCCAGTATGTGTGTGTGAGAGAGAGCCGGTATGTGTGAGTGTCAGAGAGCCGGTATGTGTGAGTGTGAGAGAGCCGGTATGTGTGAGTGTGAGAGAGCCGGTATGTGTGAGTGTGAGAGAGCCGGTATGTGTGAGTGTGAGAGAGCCGGTATGTGTGAGTGTGAGAGAGCCGGTATGTGTGAGTGTGAGAGAGCCGGTATGTGTCTGTGTGTGTGAGAGCGCCGGTATGTGTCTGTGTGTGTGAGAGCGCCGGTATGTGTCTGTGTGTGTGAGAGCGCCGGTATGTGTCTGTGTGTGAGAGAGAACCGGTGTGTTTGTATGTATGTGTGTGTGTGTGTGTGTGTGAGAGAGAGAGAGAAAGCCGGTATATGTGTGTGTGTGAGAGAGAGAGCCGGTGTGTGTGTGTGTGTGTGAGAGAGAGCTGGTATGTGTGTGTGTGAGAGAGCCGGTATGTGTGTGAGAGCCGGTATGAGTGTGAGTGTGAGAGAGCCGGTATGTGTGAGTGTGAGAGAGCTGGTATGTGTGAGTGTGAGAGAGCCGGTATGTGTGAGTGTGAGAGAGCCGGTATGTGTGAGTGTGAGAGAGCCGGTATGTGTGAGTGTGAGAGAGCCGGTATGTGTGAGTGTGAGAGAGCCGGTATGTGTGAGTGTGAGAGAGCCGGTATGTGTGAGTGTGAGAGAGCCGGTATGTGTGAGTGTGAGAGAGCCGGTATGTGTGAGTGTGAGAGAGCCGGTATGTGTGAGTGTGAGAGAGCCGGTATGTGTGAGTGTGAGAGAGCCGGTATGTGTGAGTGTGAGAGAGCCGGTATGTGTGAGTGTGAGAGAGCCGGTATGTGTGAGTGTGAGAGAGCCGGTATGTGTGAGTGTCAGAGAGCCGGTATGTGTGAGTGTCAGAGAGCCGGTATGTGTGAGTGTCAGAGAGCCGGTATGTGTGAGTGTCAGAGAGCCGGTATGTGTGAGTGTCAGAGAGCCGGTATGTGTGAGTGTCAGAGAGCCGGTATGTGTGAGTGTCAGAGAGCCGGTATGTGTGAGTGTCAGAGAGCCGGTATGTGTGAGTGTCAGAGAGCCGGTATGTGTGAGTGTCAGAGAGCCGGTATGTGTGAGTGTCAGAGAGCCGGTATGTGTGAGTGTCAGAGAGCCGGTATGTGTGAGTGTCAGAGAGCCGGTATGTGTGAGTGTCAGAGAGCCGGTATGTGTGAGTGTCAGAGAGCCGGTATGTGTGAGTGTCAGAGAGCCGGTATGTGTGAGTGTCAGAAAGCCGGTATGTGTGTGTGTGTGAGAGAGCCGGTATGTGTGAGTGTGAGAGAGCCGGTATGTGTGAGTGTGAGAGAGCCGGTATGTGTGAGTGTGAGAGAGCCGGTATGTGTGAGTGTGAGAGAGCCGGTATGTGTGAGTGTGAGAGAGCCGGTATGTGTGAGTGTGAGAGAGCCGGTATGTGTGAGTGTGAGAGAGCCGGTATGTGTGAGTGAGAGAGAGCCGGTATGTGTGAGTGTGAGAGAGCCGGTATGTGTGAGTGTGAGAGAGCCGGTGTGTGTGAGTGTGAGAGAGCCGGTATGTGTGAGTGTGAGAGAGCCGGTATGTGTGTGTGTGTGAGAGAGCCGGTATGTGTGTGTGTGTGTGAGAGAGCCGGTATGTGTGTGTGTGTGAGAGAGCCGGTGTGTGTGTGTGTGTGTGTGTGTGTGTGTGTGTGTGTGTGTGTGTGTGTGTGTGTGTGTGTGTGTGTGAGAGAGCCGGTATATGTGTGAGAGCCGGTATGTGTGAATGTGAGAGAGCCGGTATGTGTGTGAGTGTGAGAGAGCCGGTATGTGTGAGTGTGAGAGAGCCGGTATGTGTGAGTGTGAGAGAGCCGGTATGTGTGTGTGTGAGAGAGCCGGTATGTGTGTGTGTGTGAGAGAGCCAGTATGTGTGTGTGTGTGTGAGAGAGCCGGTATGTGTGTGTGTGTGTGTGAGAGAGCCGGTATGTGTGTGTGTGTGTGTGAGCCGGTATGTGTGTGTGTGTGTGAGAGCCGGTATGTGTGTGTGTGTGTGAGAGCCGGTATGTGTGTGTGTGTGTGAGAGCCGGTATGTGTGTGTGTGTGTGAGAGCCGGTATGTGTGTGTGTGTGAGAGCCGGTATGTGTGTGAGAGCCGGTATGAGTGTGTGTGTGTGAGAGCCGGTATGTGTGAATGTGAGAGAGCCGGTATGTGTGAGTGTCAGAGAGCCGGTGTGTGTGAGTGTCAGAGAGCCGGTGTGTGTGAGTGTCAGAGAGCCGGTATGTGTGAGTGTCAGAGAGCCGGTATGTGTGAGTGTCAGAGAGTCT
The DNA here is from genome assembly GCF_017639515.1 of Carcharodon carcharias. NCBI lineage: Eukaryota > Metazoa > Chordata > Chondrichthyes > Lamniformes > Lamnidae > Carcharodon > Carcharodon carcharias. Next base: position 793,367 of record NC_054495.1, read on the forward strand.
TATGTGTGAGTGTCAGAGAGCCGGTATGTGTTTGTGTGAGAGAGCCGGTATGTGTGTGTGTGAGAGAGAGCCGGTATGTGTGTGAGTGTCATAAAGCCGGTATGTGTGAGTGTCAGTGAGCCGGTATATGTGTGTGTGTGTGTGAGAGCCGGTATGTGTGTGTGTCAGAGAGCCGTTATGTGTGTGTGTCAGAGAGCCGGTATGTGTGTGAGTGTGAGAGAGCCGATGTGTGTGAATGTGAGAGAGCCGGTATGTGTGTGTGAGAGAGCCGGTATGTGTGAGTGTCAGAGAGCCGGTATGTGTGAGTGTCAGAGAGCCGGTATGTGTGAGTGTCAGAGAGCCGGAATGTGTGAGTGTGGGAGAGCCGGTATGTGTGTGTGTGTGTGAGAGAGCTGGTATGTGTGAGTGTCAGCCGGTATGTGTGAGTGTCAGAGAGCTGGTATGTGTGAATGTGAGAGAGCCAGTAAGTGTGTGTGTGTGAGAGAACCGGTATGTGTGAGTGTGAGAGAGCCGGTATGTGTGAGTGTGAGAGAGCCGGTACGTGTGTGAGTGTGAGAGAGCCGGTATGTGTGTGTGTGAGAGAGCCGTTATGTGTGAATGTGAGAGAGTGCCGGTATGTGTGTGAGTGTGAGAGAGCCGGTATGTGTGAATGTGTGAGAGAGCCGGTATGTGTGAATGTGTGAGAGAGCCGGTATGTGTGTGTGTGTGTGAGAGAGCCGGTATATGTGTGAGTGTCAGAGAGGTGGTATATGTGTGAGTGTCAGAGAGCCGGTATATGTGTGTGTCAGAGAGCCGATATGTGTGAGTGTGAGAGAGCTGGTATGTGTGAGTGTGAGAGAGCCGGTATATGTGTGATTGTCTGAGAGCCGGTATGTGTGTGTGTGAGAGCTGGTATGTGTGAGTGTCAGAGAGCCGGTATGTGTGAGTGTCAGAGAGCCGGTATGTGTGAGTGTCAGAGAGCCGGTATGTGTGAGTGTCAGAGAGCCGGTATGTGTGAGTGTCAGAGAGCCGGTATGTGTGAGTGTCAGAGAGCCGGTATGTGTGAGTGTGAGAGAGCCGGTATGTGTGTGTGTGTGTGAGAGCCGGTATGTGTGAGTGTCAGCCGGTATGTGTGAGTGTCAGAGAGCTGGTATGTGTGAATGTGAGAGAGCCAGTATGTGTGTGTGTGTGAGAGAGCCAGTATGTGTGTGTGTGTGAGAGAGCCGGTATGTGTGAGTGTGAGAGAGCCGGTATGTGTGAGTGTGAGAGAGCCGGTATGTGTGTGAGTGTGAGAGAGCTGGCATGTGTGAGTGTCAGAGAGCCGGTATGTGTGAGTGTCAGAGAGCCGGTATGTGTGTGTTTGTGAGAGAGCCGGTATGTGTGTGTGTGTGTGAGAGAGCCGGTATGTGTGAGTGTGAGAGAGCCGGTATGTGTGAGTGTGAGAGAGCCGGTATGTGTGAGTGTGAGAGAGCCGGTATGTGTGAGTGTGAGAGAGCCGGTATGTGTGAGTGTGAGAGAGCCGGTATGTGTGAGTGTGAGAGAGCCGGTATGTGTGAGTGTGAGAGAGCCGGTATGTGTGAGTGTGAGAGAGCCGGTATGTGTGAGTGTGAGAGAGCCGGTATGTGTGAGTGTGAGAGAGCCGGTATGTGTGAGTGTGAGAGAGCCGGTATGTGTGAGTGTGAGAAGAGAGCCGGTATGTGTGAGTGTCAGAGAGCCGGTATGTGTGAGTGTGAGAGAGTGCCGGTATGTGTGAGTGTGAGAGAGTGCCGGTATGTGTGTGAATGTGAGAGAGTGCCGGTATGTGTGTGAGTGTTAGAGAGCCAGTATGTGTGAATGTGTGAGAGAGCTGGTATGTGTGTGAATGTGTGAGAGAGCTGGTATGTTTGTGTGTGTGTGTGAGACAGCTGGTATGTGTGTGTGTGTGCGAGAGAGCCGGTATGTGTGTGTGTGTGCGAGAGAGCCGGTATGTGTGTGTGTGAGAGAGAGAGCCGGTATGTGTGTGTGTGTGAGAGAGCCGGTATGTGTGCGTGTGTGAGAGAGCCGGTATGTGTGTGTGTGTGTGTGAGAGAGCCGGTATGTGTGTGTGTGTGTGAGAGAGCCGGTATGTGTGTGTGTGTGTGTGAGAGAGCCGGTATGTGTGTGGGTGTGTGAGAGAGAGCCGGTATGTGTGTGTGTGTGTGTGAGAGAGCCGGTATGTGTGTGTGTGTGAGAGAGCCGGTATGTGTGTGTGTGTGAGAGAGCCGGTATGTGTGTGTGATTGAGAGAGCCGGTATGTGTGTGTGATTGAGAGAGCCGGTATGTGTGTGTGTGTGAGAGAGCCGGTATGTGTGTGTGTGTGAGAGAGCCGGTATGTGTGTGTGTGTGAGAGAGCCGGTATGTGTGTGTGTGTGAGAGAGCCGGTATGTGTGTGTGTGTGAGAGAGCCGGTATGTGTGCGTGTGTGAGAGAGCCGGTATGTGTGCGTGTGTGAGAGAGCCGGTATGTGTGCGTGTGTGAGAGAGCCGGTATGTGTGTGTGTGTGAGAGAGCCGGTATGTGTGTGTGTGAGAGAGAGAGCCGGTATGTGTGTGTGTGTGAGAGAGCCGGTATGTGTGCGTGTGTGAGAGAGCCGGTATGTGTGCGTGTGTGAGAGAGCCGGTATGTGTGTGTGTGTGTGTGAGAGAGCCGGTATGTGTGTGTGTGTGTGAGAGAGCCGGTATGTGTGTGTGTGTGTGAGAGAGCCGGTATGTGTGTGTGTGTGTGTGAGAGAGCCGGTATGTGTGTGGGTGTGTGAGAGAGAGCCGGTATGTGTGTGTGTGTGTGTGAGAGAGCCGGTATGTGTGTGTGTGTGAGAGAGCCGGTATGTGTGTGTGTGTGAGAGAGCCGGTATGTGTGTGTGATTGAGAGAGCCGGTATGTGTGTGTGTGTGAGAGAGCCGGTATGTGTGTGTGTGTGAGAGAGCCGGTATGTGTGTGTGTGTGAGAGAGCCGGTATGTGTGTGTGTGTGAGAGAGCCGGTATGTGTGTGTGTGTGAGAGAGCCGGTATGTGTGCGTGTGTGAGAGAGCCGGTATGTGTGCGTGTGTGAGAGAGCCGGTATGTGTGCGTGTGTGAGAGAGCCGGTATGTGTGCGTGTGTGAGAGAGCCGGTATGTGTGCGTGTGTGAGAGAGCCGGTATGTGTGTGTGTGTGAGAGAGCCGGTATGTGTGTGTGTGTGAGAGAGCCGGTATGTGTGTGTGTGTGAGAGAGCCGGTATGTGTGTGTGTGTGTGTGTGTGTGAGAGAGCCGGTATGTGTGTGTGTGTGTGAGAGCCGTTATGTGTGTGTGTGTGTGAGAGCCGGTATGTGTGTGTGTGTGAGAGCCGGTATGTGTGTGTGTGTGAGAGCCGGTATGTGTGTGTGTGTGAGAGCCGGTATGTGTGAGTGTGAGAGAGCCGGTATGTGTGAGTGTGAGAAAGCCGGTATGTGTGAGTGTGACAGAGCCGGTATATGTGTGAGTGTGAGAGAGCCGGTTTATGTGTGAGTGTGAGAGAGCCGGTATGTGTGAGTGTCAGAGAGCCGGTATGTGTGAGTGTCAGAGAGCCGGTATGTGTGAGTGTGAGAGAGCCGGTATGTGTGAGTGTGAGAGAGCCGGTATGTGTGAGTGTGAGAGAGCCGGTATGTGTGAGTGTGAGAGAGCCGGTATGTGAGAGTGTGAGAGAGCCGGTATGTGTGAGTGTGAGAGAGCCGGTATGTGTGAGTGTGAGAGAGCCGGTATGTGTGAGTGTGAGAGAGCCGGTATGTGTGAGTGTGAGAGAGCCGGTATGTGTGAGTGTGAGAGAGCCGGTATGTGTGAGTGTGAGAGAGCCGGTATGTGTGAGTGTGAGAGAGCCGGTATGTGTGAGTGTGAGAGAGCCGGTATGTGTGAGTGTGAGAGAGCCGGTATGTGTGAGTGTGAGAGAGCCGGTATGTGTGAGTGTGAGAGAGCCGGTATGTGTGAGTGTGAGAGAGCCGGTATGTGTGAGTGTCAGAGAGCCGGTATGTGTGAGTGTCAGAGAGCCGGTATGTGTGAGTGTCAGAGAGCCGGTATGTGTGAGTGTCAGAGAGCCGGTATGTGTGAGTGTCAGAGAGCCGGTATGTGTGAGTGTCAGAGATCCGGTATGTCTGAGTTTCAGAGAGCCGGTATGTGTGAGTGTCAGAGAGCCGGTATGTGTGAGTGTCAGAGAGCCGGTATGTGTGAGTGTCAGAGAGCCGGTATGTGTGTGTGTCAGAGAGCCGGTATGTGTGAGTGTGAGAGAGCCGGTATATGTGTGAGTGTGAGAGAGCCGGTATATGTGTGAGTGTGAGAGAGCCGGTATGTGTGGGTGTCAGAGAGCCGGTATGTGTGAGTGTGAGAGAGCCGGTATGTGTGAGTGTGAGAGGGCCGGTATGTGTGAGTGTCAGAGAGCCGGTATGTGTGAGTGTCAGAGAGCCGGTATGTGTGAGTGTCAGAGAGCCGGTATGTGTTAGTGTCAGAGAGCCGGTATGTGTTAGTGTCAGAGAGCCGGTATGTGTTAGTGTCAGAGAGCCGGTATGTGTTAGTGTCAGAGAGCCGGTATGTGTTAGTGTCAGAGAGCCGGTATGTGTGTGTGTGTGAGAGAGCAGGTATGTGTGTGTGTGTGAGAGAGCAGGTATGTGTGTGTGTCAGAGAGTCGGTATGTGTGAGTGTGAGAGAGCCGTTATATGTGTGAGTGTGAGAGAGCCGGTATGTGTGTGTGTCAGAGAGCCGGTATGTGTGTGTGTCAGAGAGCCGGTATGTGTGTGTGTCAGAGAGCCGGTATGTGTGTGTGTCAGAGAGCCGGTATGTGTGAGTGTCAGAGAGCCGGTATGTGTGAGTGTCAGAGAGCCGGTATGTGTGAGTGTCAGAGAGCCGGTATGTGTGAGTGTCAGAGAGCCGGTATGTGTGAGTGTCAGAGAGCCGGTATGTGTGAGTGTCAGAGAGCCGGTATGTGTGAGTGTCAGAGAGCCGGTATGTGTGAGTGTCAGAGAGCCGGTATGTGTGAGTGTCAGAGAGCCGGTATGTGTGAGTGTCAGAGAGCCGGTATGTGTGAGTGTCAGAGAGCCGGTATGTGTGAGTGTCAGAGAGCCGGTATGTGTGAGTGTCAGAGAGCCGGTATGTGTGAGTGTCAGAGAGCCGGTATGTGTGAGTGTCAGAGAGCCGGTATGTGTGAGTGTCAGAGAGCCGGTATGTGTGAGTGTCAGAGAGAGCCGTTACGTGTGTGAGTGTCATAAAGCCGGTATGTGTGAGTGTCCATGAGCCGGTATATGTGTGTGTGTGTGTGAGAGCCGGCATGTGTGTGTGTCAGAGAGCCAGTATGTGTGAATGTGTGAGAGAGCTGGTATGTGTGTGAATGTGTGAGAGAGCTGGTATGTGTGTGTGTGTGTGCGAGAGAGCCGGTATGTGTGTGTGTGTGCGAGAGAGCCGGTATGTGTGTGTGTGAGTGAGAGAGCCGGTATGTGTGTGTGTGTGAGAGAGCCGGTATGTGTGTGTGTGTGAGAGAGCCGGTATGTGTGTGTGTGTGAGAGAGAGCCGGTATGTGTGTGTGTGTGTGTGAGAGAGCCGGTATGTGTGTGTGTGTGTGTGAGAGCCGGTATGTGTGTGTGTGTGAGAGCCGGTATGTGTGTGTGTGTGAGAGCCGGTATGTGTGTGTGTGTGAGAGCCGGTATGTGTGTGTGTGTGAGAGCCGGTATGTGTGTGTGTGTGAGAGCCGGTATGTGTGTGTGTGTGACAGCCGGTATGTGTGTGAGTGTGAGAAAGCCGGTATGTGTGAGTGTGAGAGAGCCGGTATGTGTGAGTGTGAGAAAGCCGGTATGTGTGAGTGTGACAGAGCCGGTATATGTGTGAGTGTGAGAGAGCCGGTATGTGTGAGTGTCAGAGAGCCGGTATGTGTGAGTGTCAGAGAGCCGGTATGTGAGAGTGTCAGAGAGCCGGTATTTGTGAGTGTCAGAGAGCCGGTATGTGTGAGTGTCAGAGAGCCGGTATGTGTGAGTGTGAGAGAGCCGGTATGTGTGAGTGTGAGAGAGCCGGTATGTGTGAGTGTGAGAGAGCCGGTATGTGTGAGTGTGAGAGAGCCGGTATGTGTGAGTGTGAGAGAGCCGGTATGTGTGAGTGTGAGAGAGCCGGTATGTGTGAGTGTCAGAGAGCCGGTATGTGTGAGTGTCAGAGAGCCGGTATGTGTGAGTGTCAGAGAGCCGGTATGTGTGAGTGTCAGAGAGCCGGTATGTGTGAGTGTCAGAGAGCCGGTATGTGTGAGTGTCAGAGAGCCGGTATGTGTGAGTGTCAGAGAGCCGGTATGTGTGAGTGTCAGAGAGCCGGTATGTGTGAGTGTCAGAGAGCCGGTATGTGTGAGTGTCAGAGAGCCGGTATGTGTGAGTGTCAGAGAGCCGGTATGTGTGAGTGTCAGAGAGCCGGTATGTGTGAGTGTCAGAGAGCCGGTATGTGTGAGTGTCAGAGAGCCGGTATGTGTGAGTGTCAGAGAGCCGGTATGTGTGAGTGTCAGAGATCCGGTATGTCTGAGTTTCAGAGAGCCGGTATGTGTGAGTGTCAGAGAGCCGGTATGTGTGAGTGTCAGAGAGCCGGTATGTGTGAGTGTCAGAGAGCAGGTATGTGTGTGTGTCAGAGAGCCGGTATGTGTGAGTGTGAGAGAGCCGGTATATGTGTGAGTGTGAGAGAGCCGGTATATGTGTGAGTGTGAGAGAGCCGGTATGTGTGAGTGAGAGAGAGCCGGTATGTGTGGGTGTCAGAGAGCCGGTATGTGAGAGTGTCAGAGAGCCGGTAGATGTGTGAGTGTGAGAGAGCCGGTAGATGTGTGAGTGTGAGAGAGCCGGTATGTGTGAGTGTGAGAGAGCCGGTATGTGTGAGTGTGAGAGGGCCGGTATGTGTGAGTGTCAGAGAGCCGGTATGTGTGAGTGTCAGAGAGCCGGTATGTGTGAGTGTCAGAGAGCCGGTATGTGTGAGTGTCAGAGAGCCGGTATGTGTTAGTGTCAGAGAGCCGGTATGTGTTAGTGTCAGAGAGCCGGTATGTGTGTGTGTGTGAGAGAGCAGGTATGTGTGTGTGTCAGAGAGTCGGTATGTGTGAGTGTGAGAGAGCCGTTATATGTGTGAGTGTGAGAGAGCCGGTATGTGTGAATGTGAGAGAGCCGGTATGTGTGTGTGTCAGAGACCCGGTATGTGTGTGTGTCAGAGAGCCGGTATGTGTGTGTGTCAGAGAGCCGGTATGTGTGAGTGTCAGAGAGCCGGTATGTGTGAGTGTCAGAGAGCCGGTATGTGTGAGTGTCAGAGAGCCGGTATGTGTGAGTGTCAGAGAGCCGGTATGTGTGAGTGTCAGAGAGCCGGTATGTGTGAGTGTCAGAGAGCCGGTATGTGTGAGTGTCAGAGAGCCGGTATGTGTGAGTGTCAGAGAGCCGGTATGTGTGAGTGTCAGAGAGCCGGTATGTGTGAGTGTCAGAGAGCCGGTATGTGTGAGTGTCAGAGAGCCGGTATGTGTGAGTGTCAGAGAGCCGGTATGTGTGAGTGTGAGAGAGCCGGTATGTGTGAGTGTGAGAGAGCCGGTATGTGTGAGTGTGAGAGAGCCGGTATGTGTGAGTGTCAGAGAGCCGGTATGTGTGAGTGTCAGAGAGCCGGTATGTGTGAGTGTCAGAGAGCCGGTATGTGTGAGTGTCAGAGAGCCGGTATGTGTGAGTGTCAGAGAGCCGGTATGTGTGAGTGTCACAGAGCCGGTATGTGTGAGTGTCACAGAGCCGGTATGTGTGAGTGTCAGAGAGCCGGTATGTGTGAGTGTCAGAGAGCCGGTATGTGTGAGTGTCAGAGAGCCGGTATGTGTGAGTGTCAGAGAGCCGGTATGTGTGAGTGTCAGAGAGCCGGTATGTGTGAGTGTCAGAGAGCCGGTATGTGTGAGTGTCAGAGAGCCGGTATGTGTGAGTGTCAGAGAGCCGGTATGTGTGAGTGTCAGAGAGCCGGTATGTGTGAGTGTCAGAGAGCCGGTATGTGTGAGTGTCAGAGAGCCGGTATGTGTGAGTGTCAGAGAGAGCCGGTACGTGTGTGAGTGTCCATGAGCCGGTATATGTGTGTGTGTGTGTGAGAGCCGGCATGTGTGTGTGTCAGAGAGCCGGTATGTGTGTGTGTCAGAGAGCCGGTATGTGTGTGTGTGTGAGAGAGCCGGCATGTGTGTGTGTCAGAGAGCCGGCATGTGTGTGTGTCAGAGAGCCGGCATGTGTGTGTGTGAGAGAGCCGGTATGTGTGTGTGTGTGAGAGAGCCGGTATGTGTGTGTGTGTGAGAGAGCCGGTATGTGTGTGTGTGGGAGAGCCGGTATGTGTGTGTGTGAGAGAGAGCCGGTATGTGTGAGTGAGAGAGAGCCGGTATGTGTGAGTGAGAGAGAGCCGGTATGTGTGAGTGAGAGAGAGCCGGTATGTGTGAGTGAGAGAGAGCCGGTATGTGTGAGTGTGAGAGAGCCGGTATGTGTGAGTGTCAGAGAGCTGGTATGTGTGTGTGTGAGAGAGAGCCGGTACGTGTGTGAGTGTCATAAAGCCGGTATGTGTGAGTGTCAATGAGCCGGTATATGTGTGTGTGTGTGTGTGAGAGCCGGTATGTGTGTGTGTCAGAGAGCCGGTATGTGTGTGTCAGAGAGCCGGTATGTGTGTGTGTGTGAGAGAGCCGGTATGTGTGAGTGTGAGAGAGCCGGTATGTGTGAGTGTGAGAGAGCCGGAATGTGTGAGTGTCAGAGAGCCAGTATGTGTGAGTGTCAGAGAGCCGGTATGTGTGTGTGTGTGAGAGAGCCGGTATGTGTGTGTGTGTGTGTGAGAGAGCCAGTATGTGTGAGTGTGAGAGAGCCGGTATGTGTGAGTGTGAGAGAGCCGGTATGTGTGAGTGAGAGAGAGCCGTTATGTGTGAATGTGAGAGAGTGCCGGTATGTGTGTGTGAGAGAGCCGGTATGTGTGAATGTGTGAGAGAGCCAGTATGTGTGAATGTGTGAGAGAGCTGGTATGTGTGTGAATGTGTGAGAGAGCTGGTATGTGTGTGTGTGTGTGAGACAGCTGGTATGTGTGTGTGTGTGTGAGAGATCCGGTATGTGTGTGTGTGAGAGAGAGAGCTGGTATGTGTGTGTGTGTGTGTGAGAGAGCCGGTATGTGTGTGTGTGAGAGAGAGAGCCGGTATGTGTGTGTGTGTGTGTGAGGGAGCCGGTATGTGTGTGTGTGTGTGTGAGAGAGCCGGTATGTGTGTGTGTGTGTGAGAGAGCCGGTATGTGTGTGTGTGTGTGAGAGAGCCGGTATGTGTGTGTGTGTGTGAGAGAGCCGGTATGTGTGTGTGTGTGTGAGAGAGCCGGTATGTGTGTGTGTGAGAGAGAGAGCCGGTATGTGTGTGTGAGAGAGAGCCGGTATGTGTGTGTGTGTGAGAGAGCCGGTCTGTGTGTGTGTGTGAGAGAGCCGGTCTGTGTGTGTGTGTGTGAGAGAGCCGGTATGTGTGTGTGTGTGAGAGAGCCGGTATGTGTGAGTGTGAGAGAGAGCCGGTATGTGTGAGTGTGAGAGAGCCGGTATGTGTGAGTGTGAGAGAGCCGGTATGTGTGAGTGTGAGAGAGCCGGTATGTGTGAGTGTGAGAGAGCCGGTATGTGTGAGTGTGAGAGAGCCGGTATGTGTGAGTGTGAGCGAGCCGGTATGTGTGAGTGTGAGCGAGCCGGTATGTGGAGTGTGAGAGAGCCGTTATGTGTGAGTGTCAGAGAGCCGGTATGTGTGAGTGTGAGGGAGCCGGTATGTGTGTGTGTCAGAGAGCCGGTATGTGTGAGTGTCAGAGAGCCGGTATGTGTGAGTGTCAGAGAGCCGGTATGTGTGAGTGTCAGAGAGCCGGTATGTGTGAGTGTGAGAGAGCCGGTATGTGTGAGTGTGAGAGCCGGTATGTGTGAGTGTCAGAGAGCCGGTATGTGTGAATGTGTGAGAGAGCTGGTATGTGTGTGAATGTGTGAGAGAGCTGGTATGTGTGTGAATGTGTGAGAGAGCTGGTATGTGTGTGAATGTGTGAGAGAGCTGGTATGTGTGTGAATGTGTGAGAGAGCTGGTATGTGTGTGTGTGTGTGAGAGAGCTGGTATGTGTGTGTGTGTGTGTGTGAGAGAGCTGGTATGTGTGTGTGTGTGTGTGAGAGAGCTGGTATGTGTGTGTATGTGAGAGAGAGCCGGTATGTGTGTGTGTGAGAGAGAGAGCCGGTATGTGTGTGTGAGAGAGAGCCGGTATGTGTGTGTGTGTGAGAGAGCCGGTCTGTGTGTGTGTGTGAGAGAGCCGGTCTGTGTGTGTGTGTGAGAGAGCCGGTATGTGTGTGTGTGTGAGAGAGCCGGTATGTGTGAGTGTGAGAGAGCCGGTATGTGTGAGTGTGAGAGAGCCGGTATGTGTGTGTGTGAGAGAGCCGGTATGTGTGTGTGTGTGAGAGAGCCGGTTTGTGTGTGTGTGAGAGAGCCGGTATGTGTGTGTGTGAGAGAGCCGGTATGTGTATGTGTGAGAGAGCCGGTATGTGTGTGTGTGTGAGAGAGCAGGTATGTGTGTGTGTCAGAGAGTCGGTATGTGTGAGTTTGAGAGAGCCGGTATATGTGTGAATGTGAGAGAGCCGGTATATGTGTGAATGTGAGAGAGCAGGTATGTGTGTGTGTCAGAGAGCCGGTATGTGTGTGTGTCAGAGAGCCGGTATGTGTGTGTGTCAGAGAGCCGGTATGTGTGTGTGTCAGAGAGCCGGTATGTGTGAGTGTCAGAGAGCCGGTATGTGTGAGTGTCAGAGAGCCGGTATGTGTGAGTGTGAGGGAGCCGGTATGTGTGAGTGTGAGAGAGCCGGTATATGTGTGAGAGTGAGAGAGCCGGTATGTGTGTGTGTCAGAGAGCCGGTATGTGTGAGTGTGCGAGAGCCGGTATATGTGTGAGTGTGCGAGAGCCGGTATGTGTGAATGTGAGAGAGCCGGTATGTGTGAGTGTCAGATAGCCGGTATGTGTGAGTGTCAGAGAGCCGGTATGTGTGAGTGTCAGAGAGCCGGTATGTGTGAGTGTCAGAGAGCCGGTATGTGTGAGTGTCAGTGAGCCGGTATATGTGTGTGTGTGTGTGAGAGCCGGTATGTGTGTGTGTGAGAGAACCGGTATGTGTGTGAGTGTGAGAGAGCCGGTATGTGTGTGAATGTGAGAGAGCCGGTGTGTGTGTGTGAGAGAGCCGGTATGTGTGTGTGTGTGTGTGAGAGCCGGTATGTGTGAGTGTCAGAGAGCTGGTATGTGTGAATGTGAGAGGGCCAGTATGTGTGTGTGTGTGAGAGAGCCGGTATGTGTGAGTGTCAGAGAGCCGGTATGTGTGAGTGTGAGAGAGCCGGTATGTGTGTGAGTGTGAGAGAGCCGGAATGTGTGAGTGTCAGAGAGCCGGTATGTGTGTGTGTGTGAGAGAGCCGGTATGTGTGTGTGTGTGTGTGAGAGAGCCAGTATGTGTGAGTGTGAGAGAGCCGGTATGTGTGAGTGTGAGAGAGCCGGTATGTGTGAGTGAGAGAGAGCCGTTATGTGTGAATGTGAGAGAGTGCCGGTATGTGTGTGATTGTGAGAGAGCCGTTATGTGTGTGTGTGTGTAAGACAGCTGGTATGTGTGTGTGTGTGTGAGAGAGCCGGTATGTGTGTGTGTGAGAGAGCCGGTATGTGTGAGTGTGAGAGAGCTGGTATGTGTGTGTGTGAGAGAGAGCCGGTACGTGTGTGAGTGTCATAAAGCCGGTATGTGTGAGTGTCAATGAGCCGGTATATGTGTGTGTGTGTGTGTGAGAGCCGGTATGTGTGCGTGTGTGAGAGAGCCGGTATGTGTGTGTGTGTGCGAGAGAGCCGGTATGTGTGTGTGTGAGAGAGAGAGCCGGTATGTGTGTGTGTGTGAGAGAGCCGGTATGTGTGCGTGTGTGAGAGAGCCGGTATGTGTGTGTGTGTGTGTGAGAGAGCCGGTATGTGTGTGTGTGTGTGAGAGAGCCGGTATGTGTGTGTGTGTGTGTGAGAGAGCCGGTATGTGTGTGGGTGTGTGAGAGAGAGCCGGTATGTGTGTGTGTGTGTGAGAGAGCCGGTATGTGTTTGTGTGTGAGAGAGCCGGTATGTGTGTGTGTGTGAGAGAGCCGGTATGTGTGTGTGATTGAGAGAGCCGGTATGTGTGTGTGATTGAGAGAGCCGGTATGTGTGTGTGTGTGAGAGAGCCGGTATGTGTGTGTGTGTGAGAGAGCCGGTATGTGTGTGTGTGTGAGAGAGCCGGTATGTGTGTGTGTGTGAGAGAGCCGGTATGTGTGTGTGTGTGAGAGAGCCGGTATGTGTGCGTGTGTGAGAGAGCCGGTATGTGTGCGTGTGTGAGAGAGCCGGTATGTGTGCGTGTGTGAGAGAGCCGGTATGTGTGTGTGTGTGAGAGAGCCGGTATGTGTGTGTGTGAGAGAGAGAGCCGGTATGTGTGTGTGTGTGAGAGAGCCGGTATGTGTGCGTGTGTGAGAGAGCCGGTATGTGTGTGTGTGTGTGTGAGAGAGCCGGTATGTGTGTGTGTGTGTGAGAGAGCCGGTATGTGTGTGTGTGTGTGAGAGAGCCGGTATGTGTGTGTGTGTGTGTGAGAGAGCCGGTATGTGTGTGGGTGTGTGAGAGAGAGCCGGTATGTGTGTGTGTGTGTGTGAGAGAGCCGGTATGTGTGTGTGTGTGAGAGAGCCGGTATGTGTGTGTGTGTGAGAGAGCCGGTATGTGTGTGTGATTGAGAGAGCCGGTATGTGTGTGTGTGTGAGAGAGCCGGTATGTGTGTGTGTGTGAGAGAGCCGGTATGTGTGTGTGTGTGAGAGAGCCGGTATGTGTGTGTGTGTGAGAGAGCCGGTATGTGTGTGTGTGTGAGAGAGCCGGTATGTGTGCGTGTGTGAGAGAGCCGGTATGTGTGCGTGTGTGAGAGAGCCGGTATGTGTGCGTGTGTGAGAGAGCCGGTATGTGTGCGTGTGTGAGAGAGCCGGTATGTGTGTGTGTGTGAGAGAGCCGGTATGTGTGTGTGTGTGAGAGAGCCGGTATGTGTGTGTGTGTGAGAGAGCCGGTATGTGTGTGTGTGTGAGAGAGCCGGTATGTGTGTGTGTGTGTGTGTGTGAGAGCCGGTATGTGTGTGTGTGTGTGAGAGCCGTTATGTGTGTGTGTGTGTGAGAGCCGGTATGTGTGTGTGTGTGAGAGCCGGTATGTGTGTGTGTGTGAGAGCCGGTATGTGTGTGTGTGTGAGAGCCGGTATGTGTGTGTGTGTGAGAGCCGGTATGTGTGTGTGTGTGAGAGCCGGTATGTGTGTGTGTGAGAGCCGGTATGTGTGTGAGTGTGAGAAAGCCGGTATGTGTGAGTGTGAGAGAGCCGGTATGTGTGAGTGTGAGAAAGCCGGTATGTGTGAGAGTGACAGAGCCGGTATATGTGTGAGTGTGAGAGAGCCGGTTTATGTGTGAGTGTGAGAGAGCCGGTATGTGTGAGTGTCAGAGAGCCGGTATGTGTGAGTGTCAGAGAGCCGGTATGTGTGAGTGTGAGAGAGCCGGTATGTGTGAGTGTGAGAGAGCCGGTATGTGTGAGTGTGAGAGAGCCGGTATGTGTGAGTGTGAGAGAGCCGGTATGTGTGAGTGTGAGAGAGCCGGTATGTGTGAGTGTGAGAGAGCCGGTATGTGTGAGTGTGAGAGAGCCGGTATGTGTGAGTGTGAGAGAGCCGGTATGTGTGAGTGTGAGAGAGCCGGTATGTGTGAGTGTGAGAGAGCCGGTATGTGTGAGTGTGAGAGAGCCGGTATGTGTGAGTGTCAGAGAGCCGGTATGTGTGAGTGTCAGAGAGCCGGTATGTGTGAGTGTCAGAGAGCCGGTATGTGTGAGTGTCAGAGAGCCGGTATGTGTGAGTGTCAGAGAGCCGGTATGTGTGAGTGTCAGAGATCCGGTATGTCTGAGTTTCAGAGAGCCGGTATGTGTGAGTGTCAGAGAGCCGGTATGTGTGAGTGTCAGAGAGCCGGTATGTGTGAGTGTCAGAGAGCCGGTATGTGTGTGTGTCAGAGAGCCGGTATGTGTGAGTGTGAGAGAGCCGGTATATGTGTGAGTGTGAGAGAGCCGGTATATGTGTGAGTGTGAGAGAGCCGGTATGTGTGAGTGAGAGAGAGCCGGTATGTGTGGGTGTCAGAGAGCCGGTATGTGTGAGTGTGAGAGAGCCGGTATGTGTGAGTGTGAGAGGGCCGGTATGTGTGAGTGTCAGAGAGCCGGTATGTGTGAGTGTCAGAGAGCCGGTATGTGTGAGTGTCAGAGAGCCGGTATGTGTGAGTGTCAGAGAGCCGGTATGTGTTAGTGTCAGAGAGCCGGTATGTGTTAGTGTCAGAGAGCCGGTATGTGTTAGTGTCAGAGAGCCGGTATGTGTTAGTGTCAGAGAGCCGGTATGTGTTAGTGTCAGAGAGCCGGTATGTGTGTGTGTGTGAGAGAGCAGGTATGTGTGTGTGTGTGAGAGAGCAGGTATGTGTGTGTGTCAGAGAGTCGGTATGTGTGAGTGTGAGAGAGCCGTTATATGTGTGAGTGTGAGAGAGCCGGTATGTGTGTGTTTGAGAGAGCCGGTATGTGTGTGTGTCAGAGAGCCGGTATGTGTGTGTGTCAGAGAGCCGGTATGTGTGTGTGTCAGAGAGCCGGTATGTGTGAGTGTCAGAGAGCCGGTATGTGTGAGTGTCAGAGAGCCGGTATGTGTGAGTGTCAGAGAGCCGGTATGTGTGAGTGTCAGAGAGCCGGTATGTGTGAGTGTCAGAGAGCCGGTATGTGTGAGTGTCAGAGAGCCGGTATGTGTGAGTGTCAGAGAGCCGGTATGTGTGAGTGTCAGAGAGCCGGTATGTGTGAGTGTCAGAGAGCCGGTATGTGTGAGTGTCAGAGAGCCGGTATGTGTGAGTGTCAGAGAGCCGGTATGTGTGAGTGTCAGAGAGCCGGTATGTGTGAGTGTCAGAGAGCCGGTATGTGTGAGTGTCAGAGAGCCGGTATGTGTGTGTGTCAGAGAGCCGGTATGTGTGAGTGTCAGAGAGCCGGTATGTGTGAGTGTCAGAGAGCCGGTATGTGTGAGTGTCAGAGAGCCGGTATGTGTGAGTGTCAGAGAGAGCCGTTACGTGTGTGAGTGTCATAAAGCCGGTATGTGTGAGTGTCCATGAGCCGGTATATGTGTGTGTGTGTGTGAGAGCCGGCATGTGTGTGTGTCAGAGAGCCAGTATGTGTGAATGTGTGAGAGAGCTGGTATGTGTGTGAATGTGTGAGAGAGCTGGTATGTTTGTGTGTGTGTGTGAGACAGCTGGTATGTGTGTGTGTGTGCGAGAGAGCCGGTATGTGTGTGTGTGTGCGAGAGAGCCGGTATGTGTGTGTGTGAGAGAGAGAGCCGGTATGTGTGTGTGTGTGTGAGAGAGCCGGTATGTGTGTGTGTGTGAGAGAGCCGGTATGTGTGTGTGTGTGAGAGAGCCGGTATGTGTGTGTGTGTGTGTGAGAGAGCCGGTATGTGTGTGTGTGTGTGTGAGAGCCGGTATGTGTGTGTGTGTGAGAGCCGGTATGTGTGTGTGTGTGAGAGCCGGTATGTGTGTGTGTGTGAGAGCCGGTATGTGTGTGTGTGTGAGAGCCGGTATGTGTGTGTGTGTGACAGCCGGTATGTGTGTGAGTGTGAGAAAGCCGGTATGTGTGAGTGTGAGAGAGCCGGTATGTGTGAGTGTGAGAAAGCCGGTATGTGTGAGTGTGACAGAGCCGGTATATGTGTGAGTGTGAGAGAGCCGGTATGTGTGAGTGTCAGAGAGCCGGTATGTGTGAGTGTCAGAGAGCCGGTATGTGAGAGTGTCAGAGAGCCGGTATGTGTGAGTGTCAGAGAGCCGGTATGTGTGAGTGTGAGAGAGCCGGTATGTGTGAGTGTGAGAGAGCCGGTATGTGTGAGTGTGAGAGAGCCGGTATGTGTGAGTGTGAGAGAGCCGGTATGTGTGAGTGTGAGAGAGCCGGTATGTGTGAGTGTGAGAGAGCCGGTATGTGTGAGTGTGAGAGAGCCGGTATGTGTGAGTGTGAGAGAGCCGGTATGTGTGAGTGTGAGAGAGCCGGTATGTGTGAGTGTGAGAGAGCCGGTATGTGTGAGTGTGAGAGAGCCGGTATGTGTGAGTGTGAGAGAGCCGGTATGTGTGAGTGTGAGAGAGCCGGTATGTGTGAGTGTCAGAGAGCCGGTATGTGTGAGTGTCAGAGAGCCGGTATGTGTGAGTGTCAGAGAGCCGGTATGTGTGAGTGTCAGAGAGCCGGTATGTGTGAGTGTCAGAGAGCCGGTATGTGTGAGTGTCAGAGAGCCGGTATGTGTGAGTGTCAGAGAGCCGGTATGTGTGAGTGTCAGAGAGCCGGTATGTGTGAGTGTCAGAGAGCCGGTATGTGTGAGTGTCAGAGAGCCGGTATGTGTGAGTGTCAGAGAGCCGGTATGTGTGAGTGTCAGAGAGCCGGTATGTGTGAGTGTCAGAGAGCCGGTATGTGTGAGTGTCAGAGAGCCGGTATGTGTGAGTGTCAGAGAGCCGGTATGTGTGAGTGTCAGAGATCCGGTATGTCTGAGTTTCAGAGAGCCGGTATGTGTGAGTGTCAGAGAGCCGGTATGTGTGAGTGTCAGAGAGCCGGTATGTGTGAGTGTCAGAGAGCAGGTATGTGTGTGTGTCAGAGAGCCGGTATGTGTGAGTGTGAGAGAGCCGGTATATGTGTGAGTGTGAGAGAGCCGGTATATGTGTGAGTGTGAGAGAGCCGGTATGTGTGAGTGAGAGAGAGCCGGTATGTGTGGGTGTCAGAGAGCCGGTATGTGAGAGTGTCAGAGAGCCGGTAGATGTGTGAGTGTGAGAGAGCCGGTAGATGTGTGAGTGTGAGAGAGCCGGTATGTGTGAGTGTGAGAGAGCCGGTATGTGTGAGTGTGAGAGGGCCGGTATGTGTGAGTGTCAGAGAGCCGGTATGTGTGAGTGTCAGAGAGCCGGTATGTGTGAGTGTCAGAGAGCCGGTATGTGTGAGTGTCAGAGAGCCGGTATGTGTGAGTGTCAGAGAGCCGGTATGTGTTAGTGTCAGAGAGCCGGTATGTGTTAGTGTCAGAGAGCCGGTATGTGTGTGTGTGTGAGAGAGCAGGTATGTGTGTGTGTCAGAGAGTCGGTATGTGTGAGTGTGAGAGAGCCGTTATATGTGTGAGTGTGAGAGAGCCGGTATGTGTGAATGTGAGAGAGCCGGTATGTGTGTGTGTCAGAGAGCCGGTATGTGTGTGTGTCAGAGAGCCGGTATGTGTGTGTGTCAGAGAGCCGGTATGTGTGAGTGTCAGAGAGCCGGTATGTGTGAGTGTCAGAGAGCCGGTATGTGTGAGTGTGAGAGAGCCGGTATGTGTGAGTGTCAGAGAGCCGGTATGTGTGAGTGTCAGAGAGCCGGTATGTGTGAGTGTCAGAGAGCCGGTATGTGTGAGTGTCAGAGAGCCGGTATGTGTGAGTGTCAGAGAGCCGGTATGTGTGAGTGTCAGAGAGCCGGTATGTGTGAGTGTGAGAGAGCCGGTATGTGTGAGTGTGAGAGAGCCGGTATGTGTGAGTGTGAGAGAGCCGGTATGTGTGAGTGTGAGAGAGCCGGTATGTGTGAGTGTGAGAGAGCCGGTTTGTGTGAGTGTCAGAGAGCCGGTATGTGTGAGTGTCAGAGAGCCGGTATGTGTGAGTGTCAGAGAGCCGGTATGTGTGAGTGTCAGAGAGCCGGTATGTGTGAGTGTCAGAGAGCCGGTATGTGTGAGTGTCAGAGAGCCGGTATGTGTGAGTGTCACAGAGCCGGTATGTGTGAGTGTCACAGAGCCGGTATGTGTGAGTGTCAGAGAGCCGGTATGTGTGAGTGTCAGAGAGCCGGTATGTGTGAGTGTCAGAGAGCCGGTATGTGTGAGTGTCAGAGAGCCGGTATGTGTGAGTGTCAGAGAGCCGGTATGTGTGAGTGTCAGAGAGCCGGTATGTGTGAGTGTCAGAGAGCCGGTATGTGTGAGTGTCAGAGAGCCGGTATGTGTGAGTGTCAGAGAGCCGGTATGTGTGAGTGTCAGAGAGCCGGTATGTGTGAGTGTCAGAGAGAGCCGGTACGTGTGTGAGTGTCCATGAGCCGGTATATGTGTGTGTGTGTGTGAGAGCCGGCATGTGTGTGTGTCAGAGAGCCGGTATGTGTGTGTGTCAGAGAGCCGGTATGTGTGTGTGTGTGAGAGAGCCGGCATGTGTGTGTGTCAGAGAGCCGGCATGTGTGTGTGTCAGAGAGCCGGCATGTGTGTGTGTGAGAGAGCCGGTATGTGTGTGTGTGTGAGAGAGCCGGTATGTGTGTGTGTGTGAGAGAGCCGGTATGTGTGTGTGTGGGAGAGCCGGTATGTGTGTGTGTGAGAGAGAGCCGGTATGTGTGAGTGAGAGAGAGCCGGTATGTGTGAGTGAGAGAGAGCCGGTATGTGTGAGTGAGAGAGAGCCGGTATGTGTGAGTGAGAGAGAGCCGGTATGTGTGAGTGTGAGAGAGCCGGTATGTGTGAGTGTCAGAGAGCTGGTATGTGTGTGTGTGAGAGAGAGCCGGTACGTGTGTGAGTGTCATAAAGCCGGTATGTGTGAGTGTCAATGAGCCGGTATATGTGTGTGTGTGTGTGTGAGAGCCGGTATGTGTGTGTGTCAGAGAGCCGGTATGTGTGTGTCAGAGAGCCGGTATGTGTGTGTGTGTGAGAGAGCCGGTATGTGTGAGTGTGAGAGAGCCGGTATGTGTGAGTGTGAGAGAGCCGGAATGTGTGAGTGTCAGAGAGCCAGTATGTGTGAGTGTCAGAGAGCCGGTATGTGTGTGTGTGTGAGAGAGCCGGTATGTGTGTGTGTGTGTGTGAGAGAGCCAGTATGTGTGAGTGTGAGAGAGCCGGTATGTGTGAGTGTGAGAGAGCCGGTATGTGTGAGTGAGAGAGAGCCGTTATGTGTGAATGTGAGAGAGTGCCGGTATGTGTGTGTGAGAGAGCCGGTATGTGTGAATGTGTGAGAGAGCCAGTATGTGTGAATGTGTGAGAGAGCTGGTATGTGTGTGAATGTGTGAGAGAGCTGGTATGTGTGTGTGTGTGTGAGACAGCTGGTATGTGTGTGTGTGTGTGAGAGATCCGGTATGTGTGTGTGTGAGAGAGAGAGCTGGTATGTGTGTGTGTGTGTGTGAGAGAGCCGGTATGTGTGTGTGTGAGAGAGAGAGCCGGTATGTGTGTGTGTGTGTGTGAGAGAGCCGGTATGTGTGTGTGTGTGTGAGAGAGCCGGTATGTGTGTGTGTGTGTGAGAGAGCCGGTATGTGTGTGTGTGTGTGAGAGAGCCGGTATGTGTGTGTGTGTGTGAGAGAGCCGGTATGTGTGTGTGTGAGAGAGAGAGCCGGTATGTGTGTGTGAGAGAGAGCCGGTATGTGTGTGTGTGTGAGAGAGCCGGTCTGTGTGTGTGTGTGAGAGAGCCGGTCTGTGTGTGTGTGTGTGAGAGAGCCGGTATGTGTGTGTGTGTGAGAGAGCCGGTATGTGTGAGTGTGAGAGAGAGCCGGTATGTGTGAGTGTGAGAGAGCCGGTATGTGTGAGTGTGAGAGAGCCGGTATGTGTGAGTGTGAGAGAGCCGGTATGTGTGAGTGTGAGAGAGCCGGTATGTGTGAGTGTGAGCGAGCCGGTATGTGTGAGTGTGAGCGAGCCGGTATGTGGAGTGTGAGAGAGCCGTTATGTGTGAGTGTCAGAGAGCCGGTATGTGTGAGTGTGAGGGAGCCGGTATGTGTGTGTGTCAGAGAGCCGGTATGTGTGAGTGTCAGAGAGCCGGTATGTGTGAGTGTCAGAGAGCCGGTATGTGTGAGTGTCAGAGAGCCGGTATGTGTGAGTGTGAGAGAGCCGGTATGTGTGAGTGTGAGAGCCGGTATGTGTGAGTGTCAGAGAGCCGGTATGTGTGAATGTGTGAGAGAGCTGGTATGTGTGTGAATGTGTGAGAGAGCTGGTATGTGTGTGAATGTGTGAGAGAGCTGGTATGTGTGTGAATGTGTGAGAGAGCTGGTATGTGTGTGAATGTGTGAGAGAGCTGGTATGTGTGTGTGTGTGTGAGAGAGCTGGTATGTGTGTGTGTGTGTGTGTGAGAGAGCTGGTATGTGTGTGTGTGTGTGTGAGAGAGCTGGTATGTGTGTGTATGTGAGAGAGAGCCGGTATGTGTGTGTGTGAGAGAGAGAGCCGGTATGTGTGTGTGAGAGAGAGCCGGTATGTGTGTGTGTGTGAGAGAGCCGGTCTGTGTGTGTGTGTGAGAGAGCCGGTCTGTGTGTGTGTGTGAGAGAGCCGGTATGTGTGTGTGTGTGAGAGAGCCGGTATGTGTGAGTGTGAGAGAGCCGGTATGTGTGAGTGTGAGAGAGCCGGTATGTGTGAGTGTGAGAGAGCCGGTATGTGTGTGTGTGAGAGAGCCGGTATGTGTGTGTGTGTGAGAGAGCCGGTTTGTGTGTGTGTGAGAGAGCCGGTATGTGTGTGTGTGAGAGAGCCGGTATGTGTATGTGTGAGAGAGCCGGTATGTGTGTGTGTGTGAGAGAGCAGGTATGTGTGTGTGTCAGAGAGTCTGTATGTGTGAGTTTGAGAGAGCCGGTATATGTGTGAATGTGAGAGAGCCGGTATATGTGTGAATGTGAGAGAGCAGGTATGTGTGTGTGTCAGAGAGCCGGTATGTGTGTGTGTCAGAGAGCCGGTATGTGTGTGTGTCAGAGAGCCGGTATGTGTGTGTGTCAGAGAGCCGGTATGTGTGAGTGTCAGAGAGCCGGTATGTGTGAGTGTCAGAGAGCCGGTATGTGTGAGTGTGAGGGAGCCGGTATGTGTGAGTGTGAGAGAGCCGGTATATGTGTGAGAGTGAGAGAGCCGGTATGTGTGTGTGTCAGAGAGCCGGTATGTGTGAGTGTGCGAGAGCCGGTATATGTGTGAGTGTGCGAGAGCCGGTATGTGTGAATGTGAGAGAGCCGGTATGTGTGAATGTGAGAGAGCCGGTATGTGTGAGTGTCAGATAGCCGGTATGTGTGAGTGTCAGAGAGCCGGTATGTGTGAGTGTCAGAGAGCCGGTATGTGTGAGTGTCAGTGAGCCGGTATATGTGTGTGTGTGTGTGAGAGCCGGTATGTGTGTGTGTGAGAGAACCGGTATGTGTGTGAGTGTGAGAGAGCCGGTATGTGTGTGAATGTGAGAGAGCCGGTGTGTGTGTGTGAGAGAGCCGGTATGTGTGTGTGTGTGTGTGAGAGCCGGTATGTGTGAGTGTCAGAGAGCTGGTATGTGTGAATGTGAGAGGGCCAGTATGTGTGTGTGTGTGAGAGAGCCGGTATGTGTGAGTGTCAGAGAGCCGGTATGTGTGAGTGTGAGAGAGCCGGTATGTGTGTGAGTGTGAGAGAGCCGGAATGTGTGAGTGTCAGAGAGCCGGTATGTGTGTGTGTGTGAGAGAGCCGGTATGTGTGTGTGTGTGTGTGAGAGAGCCAGTATGTGTGAGTGTGAGAGAGCCGGTATGTGTGAGTGTGAGAGAGCCGGTATGTGTGAGTGAGAGAGAGCCGTTATGTGTGAATGTGAGAGAGTGCCGGTATGTGTGTGATTGTGAGAGAGCCGGTATGTGTGTGTGTGTGTGTAAGACAGCTGGTATGTGTGTGTGTGTGTGAGAGAGCCGGTATGTGTGTGTGTGAGAGAGCCGGTATGTGTGAGTGTGAGAGAGCTGGTATGTGTGTGTGTGAGAGAGAGCCGGTACGTGTGTGAGTGTCATAAAGCCGGTATGTGTGAGTGTCAATGAGCCGGTATATGCGTGTGTGTGTGTGAGAGCCGGTATGTGTGTGTGTCAGAGAGCCGGTATGTGTGTGTGTCAGAGAGCCGGTATGTGTGTGTGTGTGAGAGAGCCGGTATGTGTGAGTGTGAGAGAGCCGGTATGTGTGAGTGTGAGAGAGCCGGTATGTGTGAGTGTGAGAGAGCCGGTATGTGTGAGTGTGAGAGAGCCGGTATGTGTGAGTGTGAGAGAGCCGGTATGTGTGAGTGTGAGAGAGCCGGTATGTGGAGTGTGAGAGAGCCGTTATGTGTGAGTGTCAGAGAGCCGGTATGTGTGAGTGTGAGGGAGCCGGTATGTGTGAGTGTGAGAGAGCCGGTATGTGTGAGTGTCAGAGAGCCGGTATGTGTGAGTGTCAGAGAGCCGGTATGTGTGAGTGTGAGAGAGCCGGTATGTGTGAGTGTGAGAGAGCCGGTATGTGTGAGTGTGAGAGCCGGTATGTGTGAGTGTCAGAGAGCCGGTATGTGTGAATGTGTGAGAGAGCTGGTATGTGTGTGAATGTGTGAGAGAGCTGGTATGTGTGTGAATGTGTGAGAGAGCTGGTATGTGTGTGAATATGTGAGAGAGCTGGTATGTGTGTGAATGTGTGAGAGAGCTGGTATGTGTGTGTGTGTGTGAGAGAGCTGGTATGTGTGTGTGTGTGTGTGTGAGAGAGCTGGTATGTGTGTGTGTGTGTGTGTGAGAGAGCTGGTATGTGTGTGTATGTGAGAGAGAGCCGGTATGTGTGTGTGTGAGAGAGAGAGCCGGTATGTGTGTGTGAGAGAGAGCCGGTATGTGTGTGTGTGTGAGAGAGAGCCGGTATGTGTGTGTGTGTGTGAGAGAGCCGGTATGTGTGTGTGTGTGTGAGAGAGCCGGTATGTGTGTGTGTGTGTGAGAGAGCCGGTATGTGTGTGTGTGAGAGAGAGAGCCGGTATGTGTGTGTGAGAGAGAGCCGGTATGTGTGTGTGTGTGAGAGAGCCGGTCTGTGTGTGTGTGTGAGAGAGCCGGTCTGTGTGTGTGTGTGTGAGAGAGCCGGTATGTGTGTGTGTGTGAGAGAGCCGGTATGTGTGAGTGTGAGAGAGAGCCGGTATGTGTGAGTGTGAGAGAGCCGGTATGTGTGAGTGTGAGAGAGCTGGTATGTGTGAGTGTGAGAGAGCCGGTATGTGTGAGTGTGAGAGAGCCGGTATGTGTGTGTGTGAGAGAGAGCCGGTATGTGTGAGTGTGAGAGAGCCGGTATGTGTGAGTGTCAGAGAGCCGGTATGTGTGTGTGTGAGAGAGAGCCGGTATGTGTGAGTGTGAGAGAGCCGGTATGTGTGAGTGTCAGAGAGCTGGTATGTGTGTGTGTGAGAGAGAGCCGGTACGTGTGTGAGTGTCATAAAGCCGGTATGTGTGAGTGTCAATGAGCCGGTATATGCGTGTGTGTGTGTGTGAGAGCCGGTATGTGTGTGTGTCAGAGAGCCGGTATGTGTGCGTGTGTCAGAGAGCCGGTATGTGTGTGTGTGAGAGAGCCGGTATGTGTGTGTGTGTGAGAGAGCCGGTATGTGTGAGTGTGAGAGAGCCGGTATGTGTGAGTGTGAGAGAGCCGGTATGTGTGAGTGTGAGAGAGCCGGTATGTGTGAGTGTGAGCGAGCCGGTATGTGTGAGTGTGAGCGAGCCGGTATGTGGAGTGTGAGAGAGCCGTTATGTGTGAGTGTCAGAGAGCCGGTATGTGTGAGTGTGAGGGAGCCGGTATGTGTGTGTGTCAGAGAGCCGGTATGTGTGAGTGTCAGAGAGCCGGTATGTGTGAGTGTCAGAGAGCCGGTATGTGTGAGTGTCAGAGAGCCGGTATGTGTGAGTGTGAGAGAGCCGGTATGTGTGAGTGTGAGAGCCGGTATGTGTGAGTGTCAGAGAGCCGGTATGTGTGAATGTGTGAGAGAGCTGGTATGTGTGTGAATGTGTGAGAGAGCTGGTATGTGTGTGAATGTGTGAGAGAGCTGGTATGTGTGTGAATGTGTGAGAGAGCTGGTATGTGTGTGTGTGTGTGAGAGAGCTGGTATGTGTGTGTGTGTGTGTGTGAGAGAGCTGGTATGTGTGTGTGTGTGTGTGAGAGAGCTGGTATGTGTGTGTATGTGAGAGAGAGCCGGTATGTGTGTGTGTGAGAGAGAGAGCCGGTATGTGTGTGTGAGAGAGAGCCGGTATGTGTGTGTGTGTGAGAGAGCCGGTCTGTGTGTGTGTGTGAGAGAGCCGGTCTGCGTGTGTGTGTGAGAGAGCCGGTATGTGTGTGTGTGTGAGAGAGCCGGTATGTGTGAGTGTGAGAGAGCCGGTATGTGTGAGTGTGAGAGAGCCGGTATGTGTGAGTGTGAGAGAGCCGGTATGTGTGTGTGTGAGAGAGCCGGTATGTGTGTGTGTGTGAGAGAGCCGGTTTGTGTGTGTGTGAGAGAGCCGGTATGTGTGTGTGTGAGAGAGCCGGTATGTGTATGTGTGAGAGAGCCGGTATGTGTGTGTGTGTGAGAGAGCAGGTATGTGTGTGTGTCAGAGAGTCGGTATGTGTGAGTTTGAGAGAGCCGGTATATGTGTGAATGTGAGAGAGCCGGTATATGTGTGAATGTGAGAAAGCAGGTATGTGTGTGTGTCAGAGAGCCGGTATGTGTGAGTGTGAGAGAGCCGGTATGTGTGAGTGTGTGAGAGCCGGTATGTGTGAGTGTGAGAGAGCCGGTATGTGTGAGTGTGAGAGAGCCGGTATGTGTGAGTGTGAGAGAGCCGGTATGTGTGAGTGTGAGAGAGCCGGTATGTGTGTGTGTGAGAGAGAGCCGGTATGTGTGAGTGTGAGAGAGCCGGTATGTGTGAGTGTCAGAGAGCCGGTATGTGTGTGTGTGAGAGAGAGCCGGTATGTGTGAGTGTGAGAGAGCCGGTATGTGTGAGTGTCAGAGAGCTGGTATGTGTGTGTGTGAGAGAGAGCCGGTACGTGTGTGAGTGTCATAAAGCCGGTATGTGTGAGTGTCAATGAGCCGGTATATGCGTGTGTGTGTGTGTGAGAGCCGGTATGTGTGTGTGTCAGAGAGCCGGTATGTGTGCGTGTGTCAGAGAGCCGGTATGTGTGTGTGTGAGAGAGCCGGTATGTGTGTGTGTGAGAGAGCCGGTATGTGTGTGTGTGTGAGAGAGCCGGTATGTGTGAGTGTGAGAGAGCCGGTATGTGTGTGTGTGTCAGAGAGCCGGTATGTGTGAGTGTGAGAGAGCCGGTATGTGTGAGTGTGAGAGAGCCGGTATGTGTGAGTGTGAGCGAGCCGGTATGTGTGAGTGTGAGCGAGCCGGTATGTGGAGTGTGAGAGAGCCGTTATGTGTGAGTGTCAGAGAGCCGGTATGTGTGAGTGTGAGGGAGCCGGTATGTGTGTGTGTCAGAGAGCCGGTATGTGTGAGTGTCAGAGAGCCGGTATGTGTGAGTGTCAGAGAGCCGGTATGTGTGAGTGTCAGAGAGCCGGTATGTGTGAGTGTGAGAGAGCCGGTATGTGTGAGTGTGAGAGCCGGTATGTGTGAGTGTCAGAGAGCCGGTATGTGTGAATGTGTGAGAGAGCTGGTATGTGTGTGAATGTGTGAGAGAGCTGGTATGTGTGTGAATGTGTGAGAGAGCTGGTATGTGTGTGTGTGTGTGAGAGAGCTGGTATGTGTGTGTGTGTGTGTGTGAGAGAGCTGGTATGTGTGTGTGTGTGTGTGAGAGAGCTGGTATGTGTGTGTATGTGAGAGAGAGCCGGTATGTGTGTGTGTGAGAGAGAGAGCCGGTATGTGTGTGTGAGAGAGAGCCGGTATGTGTGTGTGTGTGAGAGAGCCGGTCTGTGTGTGTGTGTGTGAGAGAGCCGGTCTGTGTGTGTGTGTGAGAGAGCCGGTCTGTGTGTGTGTGTGAGAGAGCCGGTATGTGTGAGTGTGAGAGAGCCGGTATGTGTGAGTGTGAGAGAGCCGGTATGTGTGAGTGTGAGAGAGCCGGTATGTGTGAGTGTGAGAGAGCCGGTATGTGTGTGTGTGTGAGAGAGCCGGTATGTGTGTGTGTGAGAGAGCCGGTATGTGTGTGTGTGAGAGCCGGTATGTGTATGTG